>NW_022681471.1:10042320-10108829 GCF_009764315.1 Trachypithecus francoisi | reverse complement strand
CACCTCACTCACCCTCAGAATGAATACTACATTTCAAGACTTTTGCAGTTATGGCAATGAAAGTTGGTGTTTCATTTTAGTGCATATTTCCTTTAAAATTTTTTAAATTGTTAATGTTTCTTTATTTTGAAAAATAAGTTTCGTCGTGTATATTTGATATTTATAACATGATGTAATGGAATTCATATAAATAGTAAAATGGTCACTGTAGTGAAGCAAATTAACATATTGGTCATCTCACATAATTACTTTTTTTGTGACAAGAGCAGCTAAGATCTACTTATTTAACAAAATTACTAATACAATATAATTTTATTAACTATAGTCATCATGTCATACATTAGATCTCTAGACTAGTTCATGGTACATATCTGCTACTTTGTATCTTTTGACCTACATCTCTCTATTTCCTTCCCTCACCCCTACCCCAGGTAACCACTCTTTTGTTTTTTATCTCTGTATAATTGGCCCTTTTCGATTTTCCTTTAAAAAAAAAATTCCACCTATTAGTTAAATCATGCAATCTTTTTCTTTTTGTGCCTGGCTTGTTTCATTTGCATAATGTCCTCCAGGTCCATCCGTGTTGTGGCAAATGGAAAGATCTCCTTTTTTAGGTGAATATTTCATTGTGTGTGTATGTGTGTGTGTGTGTGTCTGTGTGTATGTCTATGTGTGTATCACGTTGTCATCCTCTATTTGTCCAGCAATAGACACTCAGATTGTTTCTATATCTTGGCTATTATAAATAATGTTGCAACGAACATGGTAAAAATACCATTTTACCAGATGGTGATTTCCTCTCCTTTAGGTATATATTCAGAAGAGGAATTGCTAGGTCACATGCTGGTTCTATTTGTAATTTCTTTAGAAACCTCTATACTGTTTTCCATAATGGGTGCACCAATCTGCCTTACACCAACAGTATATGAGGTGCCCTTTTATACACATGCTCACCAACATTTGTTATCTCTTTTTATTTTACTTTAGGTTATAGGATACATGTGCAGAACGTGCAGGTTTGTTACATAAGTATACATGTGCCATGGTGGTTTGCTGCACCCATCAACCTCTCATCTAGGTTTTAAGCCCACCTGCATTAGGTATTTGTCTTAGTGCTCTCCCTCCCCTTGCCTCCCCACCCCCCGACAGGCCCTGGTGTGTGATGTTCCCCTCCCTGTATCCATATGTTTTTCTTATTTCTTTTTTTTATGATAGCCATCTTAATGGCCAGGAACTTATGGATAGCTAGGACTTTCTCTGATCTCTCTTTAGAATTCATGCAGCCTTGAGCATGTACACCTTTCTACACTTCCAGACATGTGGGAGCCTATCCAGTCCATCATGGCTATCACATTCCTTGAATTTTCTTTAGTTTAAGGCAGTCTGCCAGTCTGTTGCTTTCTAACCAGCATCACATCAGGTAAGCTGTGATGTCTTTCTCTCATTTGTTTGTCACCAAGATCACTCTGTTTTGCACAATTCTCAGGGTTGTGGGTTTTTTTTCTGCTGCATTCCAGATCAATTCAGCCACCTCGAGCAGCAAAATCGGTTTTACAGCTTTCCTGTTGTAGTAGAACTGCTGCACTGATCATTGTAGGGTGAACAGGAGGAGCTTCAGACTAAAACACATCAGATTCTTGCTATTCTTACATGAGGTTTGGTGATTTTGTCTTTTAAAAAATAAACAATGCTCACATTGTTATATGCCCTTAATTGATTTCCAGAGTCCAGATATTCTTTTGTCAATTTTGACCAGCTTGATGGTTATTTTTGGGGAGAATATTTGCTGATCTTCTCTTCTGGCATAACCCATAATAGTCTGTAACTGTTCTCCTTGCTGCTCCTCTTGTCCTGCTATCTTTCAGCCCAGAGGAGCACACCACTTGTTTTCTGTAGCGCTAAAAATAAAATTCCAGACTTCGTAGAGTGGCCTACAGGTCCTGATGTTACAAGATCTCTGGGGTGTCGACTTTTCTGGTCAGAAACCTCTGTGGCTGTGGCACCTTTGCCTGAGTTATTGTCCTGTGTCCAGGAAGAAGGAGGTATGCAGACAAGTGAAGGGTGAAGAAGAGTTTATTTAGTGTTAGAACCCCTCAGAGGAATAGGTAGCTCCTCACTGCAGGCAGCTCGTCCTGTCCAGAGATTTAGCTCTCGGCAGAGAAGAGGCCCTGCAGAGGGTGGCTCCTCTCTGCAGACAAGTC
The DNA here is from genome assembly GCF_009764315.1 of Trachypithecus francoisi. Classification (NCBI taxonomy): domain Eukaryota; kingdom Metazoa; phylum Chordata; class Mammalia; order Primates; family Cercopithecidae; genus Trachypithecus; species Trachypithecus francoisi. Next base: position 10,106,628 of record NW_022681471.1, on the reverse strand, counting down.
ATTCAGGCATCTCTGCAGGTCTCTGAAGCACTCGGCAGAGAGGGTAGCTCCTCTCTGCGGGCAGTTCATCTCTGCAGCTCTCAGCAGAGAGGGTGCTCCTCTCTGCAGCTGGTCATCCCCGCAGCTGGTCATCCTATCATCTCCAGCCATCAGCAGAGAAGGTAGGTACTCCTCTCCACAGCTGGTCATCCCCTCCCAGCATCTCTCTGCCCCCTTTGTCCTCTGGTCATCCTCTGCCCTGCTCTGGCTGAGCTCAGGGCTTTCACGGACCTCAGAGGGGAGAAAGTGCCTGCTGATAAGTCCATTGGCAGCCATAGGCTGCCCAGAAGAGGGATCATGAGTCCCTACTCTGGTCTGCAGGACTGGCAGCCCAGCCCCCACTCTTCAGGCCCTCCCTGGCCCAAAGGTAGGGCCTTACTGGGGGCCCGGCCCGTTCCACCCAGGAATCAATCTGCGTCCCACTGCTATTCATGGCCCCAGGGCTTGACCCCAACCCGACTCTGAGATCGGAACAGGCACCAGGAGTGGAAAGAGGCCAGGCAGTGGGAGAATATACCCCTGAGCCTGCAGGAACTGGGGTCCTTCCTGGGGGACCCTAGGGTGCAGGCTGCAGAAACACCTGGCTCCTATGCCTGGGAGCGTGGCCACAGCCATACCCAGGAAGGCAGATCCTGCCTGCTCCTGGCCCTCCCCCAAGAGCACAGAGAGGCTCGGATCCACAGCTCCATTTTGGGTGCCGGAGGCCTGGATCTGCAGCTGTGGTTTGGGTGGCTGCAGTGGCAACTGGCAACCAGGGAGGGCCAGTCCCAACTCAGAAGGGGCGAGGCTCCCACAGGCTCTATGGAGTATGCAGCCCCAGCGGCGCCTCCCTGCTGCAGCCAGAATGATGGCAGCAGCCTCTGCCATCACTGACATGACCTCAAACTGCACCCACTACCCAGTGAATCCACTATGCCTGAGCCCCAGGCCCCTTCTTTCTCTTTCTGCAACATAGATGCTCTTTCCTTCCCTGTTCTCTTATACTCGCTGTTCCCTCTGCCTGAAATGCAGAACTGTCTTCTTCTCATCACTTAGATCTCACCACCTCAGAGAGGCCTTCCCTGAACACCCAACCTAAAACATCCTCTCTGGTCCCATTATTCCATTTAATTTTGTTCATAGCACTAGTTTATTATTTGTGTCAAACCCCCCTTATACATGCTCCGTGAAGGCAGGGACTTTGTATTCCTTGGTACCTTATACTGTGCCCAGCGTGTAACAGGTGATTATTGGGCATTTTTGCATGTATAAATAAAGTATATATTAGATGTATTTCTACACTTTTACCATTCTTTGTACTGGCTATTTTCTCATTGTAAAATGTACTATAATTCATGACCTTGAACATCTTATTACTATAAGAACTCAGTATCAGCTGGGTGTGGTGGCTCAGGCCTGTAATCCCAGCACTTTGGGAGGCCAAGGTGGGTGGATCACCTGAGGTCAGGAGTTCAAGACCAGCCTGGCCAACATAGTGAAACCCCATCTCTACTAAAAATATCTGTTGTATATGTAGATGGGGGTGGGGGTAGCTGGAAGTGATGGGGCAAAGAGATATTTATAAAATTTACATTTATTTGGTAGAAAATGAACTTTGCCAGAAAATGAAATTTTAAACCTCAAATTTTTATTAGAATCATACAAACCAAAAACGATGGTCTATTTGATATGTAGTAATATTATTGATAGAAGGTTACATCCAGATTTTAAAAATCTGAGGAGGCTAGGCACCGTGGCTCACACCTGTAATTTGGGAGACTGAGGTGGGTGGATCACCTGAGGTCAGAAGTTCAAGACCAGCCTGGCCAACATGGCAAAACCATGTCTCTACTAAAAATACAAAAAATTAGTTGGGCGTGGTGGTGAGCACCTGTAATCCCAGTTACTTGGGAGGCTGAGGTAGGAGAATTGCTTGAACCCAGGAGGCGGAAGTTGCAGTGAGCCAAGATGGTGCCATTGCACTCCAGTCTGGGTGACAGAGAGAGACTCTCCAAAAAAAAAAAAAAAAAAAAAAAAAACTGAGTAAATTTGGCTTCCTGTTATGCAACCTAGGTGTGGTACAGGCTTTCACTTTTGACTTAAGAGGCATGGTTTAACACCACGGGATGCAATTTGAATTTCTCTTGCACTTGGAGGCTCCTCTGTGAGGTCTTCTCTTTTAGGTAACTAGTGGAGACTCCCCCTAATAAACCACTTGGCAGAGGACTGCCTTTCCAGTACCATCTTATTCTGAGCAGTATGTATGCCATTTGCAGGCTTATAACCATCCCTTCTCGACAGCCTCACCATTATTTCACAAGCATATACCAGATTACAATGAGGGAGGATATAAAGTTCTTTAATAAAGAGTGAGAGAAAGCAAGAGTAAATGGAAGTCACAGTCTTTTAGAAATGGTCTACTACATTTGCTATCCAGTAAAGGGGCTGCTGCAGTCCAGTGACAGAAGCATGGTCTTTTCAACATATGGCACTGGATCAATTGCATATTCATGTGGAAAATTAACCATGGCACGCAAACAGTACACAAAAAGTAACTTGATGGCCAGGCGCAGTGGCTCATGCCTGTAATCCCAGCACTTTGGGAGGCAGAGGTAGGCAGATCACTTTAGGTCAGTAGTTCGAGACCAGCCTGGTCAACATGGTGAACCCTCGTCTCTACGAAAAGTACAAAAATTAGCCAGACATGGTGGCAGGTGCCTGTAATCCCAGCTACTCAGGAGGCTGAAGCAGGAGAATTGCTTGAACCTAGTAGGCGGAGGTTGCAGTGAGTCGAGATCGCACCACTGCACTCCAGCGTGGGTGACATAGTGAGACTGTGTCTCAAAAGAAAAAAAAAAGGAACTTGAGATAGATCATAGTCGACCTAAATGTGAAAGGTAAAACAATAACACTTCTAGACAAAAATATCAGAAAATACCTTCATGGCATTGGGTTAAGCAAAAATATCTTCAACAGGGCATAAAAAGCACTAAGTCTAGATGAAAAAAATTAATAAGTGAATTCACTACAGTTATGAACTTATTAATGAGTTTTAATTAAAATACCATGTAAAATCATATATTAACTTAATTAGCACTAGCTACTGAAACAAACCATGCAACAGTGGTTTATTTCTCATTCACATTATAGTAAAATGTGGATTAACTCTTTTCTAAGAAGTGACTCAAGAACTCAGGCTGCTTCTATCTAGTGGCTACAAGGTCACCCTGGTATTATTCAGATAGAGGACAGGGAAAAGAGTGTGATAGTCTGAATGTTTGTGTCCCCCTAAAATTTCCTTGTTGAAATCTTAGCCCCAAGGTGATTGTATTAGGAGGCAAGGCCTTTGGAAGAATTATAAAAGAGAGAGCTAGCTAGATCCTTCCTCCATGCCACAGCAAGAAGGTGTCACCTATGAACCAAGAAAGGCACCCTCATCAGAGAGCGAGTCTACTGACACCTTGACCTCAGACTGCCTGCTTCCAGAACTGCACAAAAATAAATTTCTGTTGTTTATAAGCCACCCCAGTCTATGGTACTTCGTTATAGCAGCCCAAATGGACTATGAGAGTTTAGAAAAGGCAAACTGGATATTTAACCACCCAGGTGCAAAAGTGATTCATGTCACTTTCCCTCACATTCTGTAGACTAGAACTAGTCTCAGGGCCAATCCAGCTGCAAAGGGATGCCAGGAAGTGCAGAGTCGTTTAGGGATATCCATAAGCACTAATACTGTCTGCCAAGATCAGCCGATGGAAAACGAGGTATCAAACACTGTTATTACCTTTAGTCAAAAGAATTTTGAAATGATCACATGCCAAAAATAAGTGTGAATGGAAAAAATATACTTGTAAATGACCATATTCCAAAAGTAAATGTGAAAGGAAAAATAAACTTGAAGTTTAGATATTCTGGGCATGTCCTGCTATTCCTGATTTACAAAGACCATTTTTCTGCCTGTCTGCCTCTTGAGACCACTTGGAGGATTTGCACTGGACAGAGCAGAAAGATACTGATACGAAAGAGGTAAATAGATCCTAAAGATGAGAGGAAATAGCAAGACAAACAAGAGCCAGAAGCACAAGCTAGACGTGGAGAAAATTTGAGAGAAACTGAGTGAAAAATGAGAGAGGTGTGGGGACATCTGCACTGTGGGTAAGCTTCTGAGAGAGAATGACATGGAAAAGGAAGTTTTAGAAAGAACTTTATGAAAGTTTGACTTACTGCACTATTGAAATCCCCTTTGGTGCTTTCTGAGACAATATCTATAATGCTAATTGTAATTGCTTTTCGTATTTTTCTTGATATTTAGAATACTGTTTCTTCAAATATGACCATGTGCCAAGACTGAGCCTTGAGGTAGATAAAATGTATAGAGGTTACATAGAAGTTCATAGTAGATGCTACCAAGTGCTTGTATAAAATTCTCACTTTCAAGGAATATAGCAAAGTAGATGTTTTGTATACAAACCTCTTTTCCTGGAATGACTGCATCTAGTTCCTTCGAAATGCAACAGTATTATGACTGTGAACGGAACTCCTATGTCCAGGAACTTAGAACTCCCATGTTATCCAACTGATACTAGCGATCGATATGTTTCAGTTGCTAACCTTAATATCAAAATTAGTATGGCCACAACATTTCTCCTGGGAAGCCAGTGAACAACTTGAAAGGCAGATAGAAGCAGCTAGCTTTATGAGAAAGAGCAGAATCTTTGCAGTCATGAAAAACTGAGTTTCTTTCTGGACTTATTAGTTTATCTATGTCACCTTGGTTGAACTAATTAAGATTTCTGAGTTCAAATTTCATCCTCTGTAAGATGGAGGAAAGGGTATTACCTCATGGTGTTATGATGGGGGCTAAATATTGTAAATATAAAGAATTTAGCACTGCGCTTGGTGCATACTAGTTACTTAATGTACGTTAGGGGCTAGTCTCTCTTCATCCACACTTCCTTGATGCCAAAATTCAGGGAATGAGAAGATGAGTAAGACTTTGTGTAGGAGATGGATGATGAGAAGAGGAAGTATTCCTAAGGAAAATAAAAATACAAGTAAAGAACTGAATGTGGGTAGCAGAGCAGGTCATGGCATTTGCTGAAAAGAACAAAGAGTTTGTGAGGGGGAGTGCAGAAGATAAAATTGTACAGTTTTTCCCACAGACTGCCATATTCTTTACGGATTGGCCTAACGATGTCTCCAGCTTCATTTTGTACTGCAGAACTCCTTATCTCTGAATTTCATCCACAGTGGCCGTCTCAGTTTGTTGTTGCTGTTGTTGTTGTTGTTGTTGTTGTTGTTAATATTCTGTGCTTCTTCATATACCTGCCTTACATGGGGAGGCAAGGTATTTTGCATTTGCTGTTCTCTTTATCTGGAATGCATTCCCCATCTTCACTTTTTTTACTTAGTTAACTCTTATTCATCCTTTATATGTTAACTCAAATGTCAGGCAAGTCTTCCTTAAGATCAGACCTATTACATGCTCTGAAAATAATCTGCACTTTTCCTTTGTATCACAAATCATCATTTGAAATTACATATTACCTTGTGTGATGATTTGTTTAATGTGTATATCCCGCGGTTGACCCTTTTAATTTTACTCATCATTGTATTCCTAACAGCTAGAGCATAGAAGGACCTCAACAACTACTCTTTTTTGACTAGATGAATGAATGAGTACATGTCTTTGGGAGTGATTAAAATATAATCATGTTAAAGTTTTCCCCCTAGGCCCTCTGAATAAGAAATGACAGGTTGGTCTAGACCCCCTCATTAATATCTCCAAACATCCAGCCCCATGGCAGAACCCCATTGCAATGTTATTTGCGGGCTGAAGATTGATGGATATCCTCCTAGTATTCCTGGCTGTATCCTCCAGCTGTGTGCTATGTGTGAAACATGTCTCAAGAGCTAGAAAGGAATTTAGACTCCTTTCCCAAATGCTATACTCCAAGTCCTTTATATAAAAGAATTGAAGATTGTGCTTAAATTATTGTTACCAAGATCTCTAAGCAAGAGCCCTTTCTGCTGACAAGGCCAGTAAGAAAGGGCTCTGGCAATGTGGAGGTAAAGCTGGAAGCCCCTATTTCAACTCTGTTGCTGTTTTCCAGCTTATAAAGAGTTGGCTTACAGTCATTCTGTCCACTCCACAAGGCAGGCCTAGGTCCAATTTACAGAATGATGGACACTTGTAATTCACATAAGAAAAAGTTATCAGAGTTGTTTCAAGAGTAAATGGGTGACACTGAGAGACAATGAATTTTCTGTACCTGGAGCTATTCGAGAAGAGACAGGATAACCTTTTAACTGGAGTTCTTTCCAACGCTGCCATTGGAAGATTCTGAGATGTGTGTTCTTTGAGTTGTCTCTCTAGTTGTGGAGGATGGGTTACGCTGAGTCATCTCCTCTGTCCCCTGGATTCCCTTGGCCCCAAGAGTCTTCTGGCTAGGGTTGGGGTACAGCCTGTGGCCAGAGAACATAACTGAGTTAACACCCTTACAGAGACTGAACCCATGACCTTGTCCCCATTAGCTCTGTCCTCTAATCCCCCAAGTTCACAGGCACACTTCTGATACACAGCAGTGAAATTAACTCCAGAGTTTTACACCATGCAAAGTGATGTAATCCAAAGACATCTATTTCAGCATGACAACATTATGCTCCATTTAAAAATGAAATTTTCAGGGTGATAAAAATTAAAATGATGGTTTTGAAGTATTTGAGTGAGGAATTTTCTATCAAAGCAAGAGGAAATGTTATGCATAAGGATTTGCAGTTTCAACCATGCAGAGACATAAATATCACATATTAATAGATTTGACCCAGTTGCAATCATAGTCGGTTTCATTCTCATCTTGTCTCCCTCACATGTTTATTCTCTATTTGGATAGCTTACTCTGAAAGCTCATGGGATATCTGTGGATATGCAAAAAGAATGAGAAGTCGACAGTGTGATAATAAACAACACAGAAAATAAAAATAAAGTGAGCTTGAAGAAATATTTATTATTACTAACTTGACTTAAAATTATTGGGACTTGCTGGTTGCTGGTCCTTATTACTTTTGCTGTCTCTAATTTAAAATCATATAGTAGATAAACTCCTTACATAGTTAGATTTTCAATTCTACTTACCAATGGCAAATATAATACAGCCTTCACTGGACTACCTGTTGAGTTTCCTATCACTCTCCGCTCTGCTAAGGAAGAGCTGTAATAAAACTGCTTAGCAAATCTCCTTGAAATTTAGAACTACACAGGAACTTAAAAAGTACTTATCTCAGAAATTCTTCATTTTTTGGGGTTATATGAACATCTGAGAAACTGATGAAAGCCATAGGCTCTATCCTTAGCACACTACATAGAAGTATTTACATACACATATACATGCAATTTTGCATAGTCCCTGGGCTTTACAGGCCCCTCCATAAAGCCTGTCCATCGAGCCCAGATTAAGAACCTGTATTGTAATTCAGTTTTTTTCCTTTAAAAGACAACGAAGCTGAGGATCACGACCTATCTAAAAAGCAGAAAACTTAAAAAAGACACTAAAGGTGTAAGATTTAAGAGAAGACATCACCTGAGGAAAAAAACACTATGAATAAACTTTGAGATGGTAAACATTTTACAGTCTCTATGTATCTCATAACATCATGCTGTAAACCTCAAATATACACAATAAAATTTATCTACAACACAGGAAATCAAAGTAATAAAAACTCTGACATATAAAAAATAATTCTATGGAAATTAGTAAGAGAATATGAAGATTTTTATTTCAACAAACGTGGCTCCTGGCTTTTCTAGAATCATGTGTAGGCAACAATTACCACCTTATTGCTGTAGACTCAGTTGTTTAGTCTGCAAATATATGATCTTATGTTTTTGAGTCCCATATTTCTGCAATAAATATTTATTGAGTTCCCAAAAATAATTATATAAAAACTTCAGATAATATTGTGAGCAAAATAGTTAAAAATAAATAAGTAAAATAAACTTTGAGAATCAGGAGTCATTACTAAAATGTGAGACTTGCATATGTAAATGGAATATTTTAAGTGATATATCCAAAGAAGAACGAAGACCTTTCTGCCTGCTAAATTTATTATAAGTTCTCTTACTTCACACAGTCTTATATATTTTAATAAATCTACACCTGCCCTTCTGTTAGTTTTTTGAAACTGCACACATCAGTTAAATAATATTTTTTCCCATTCTAAGGAAAGCTTACAAAGGAACTGTTTCTTTTCTTGTCCGTCCGTCTGTTTGCTTGTGGAAATAAATTTAGTGTGGACCTGCTAATACATAGAAAGATTCTCCTAACTCTTGCAGTTAAGCATCTTGAAATGCCAAATGAAGATTTTCACATTGATCAAACCCTGGTCATTTCCACATTGTCTGCATTGGAATGGTTTCCCTTGGGTATCATTTTTTTTTTTAATTTTTATTTTTTATTTAGAGTTAGCCTAGGAGTGTTTCCTGCAGTGACTGATATAGAACTATGTAGCTTGAGACCAAGCAGTTACCGTAAATATATCATCTGTAATTCTCTCAAATCTCATTTATCCACAGAGTCATGTGAAGGCTAGAACTAAACATTGGCACCGGGAAGACGCATAACCTATAGGTTTCCACAAATCCTCTTTTTCCTCCAGTATAATAAATCCACTGAGCTATGATATGCTCTATAAACCTTAAACCAAACGTTGCCATCCTGAAGGGTGAGCATAGTTCCCAGTGAGAATATTGATGCTAACAGATTGAATGCCATGGAAACTGAGAAAGACCTAATTTAAACAGAAACCATTGCTATTTATTTATTTATTTAGATCAGTCTTCTAAACTCAGAGTGAGCAAGAGTTTGAGGGCTTCTAAAAATAAGATTCATAATATTTAAAACCAATCGTGTTTTTCTGAATGTAGGGCAATGAATACTAAATTTTCTTTGCCACTTACTTCTTTCTTGCAGTGAATCAAGAAAAGACTTCACGACTATGAAATTCTTGAGGTTGGGCTTGAACATTTTGTAGCAATTGGCAAAATTGGAAAAATCGGCAAAATTGGGCTGGAAAATTTTGTAGCAATTGGCAAAAATGTGTAGAGTTCCCAATCTTCACCTGCAGAATCATATACTTGTACAGCTGAAAGTTCTCTTGGAACCAGTTCAGAGATTATTTAATCAAGTCAAAGATTATTTTACTATACTGCTCACTTTTCTCCAGGGGTATGACATAGCAAGATGAATGTTGGTTTCACCTTCATTAATTTGAACAAAAGGGTGATTTGGTCCACCCTAGCAAGATTTGGTCTACTCTTGCTAACATAATTAGCAAGAGTAGAATCAGTTGACTGGGGGGGGGGGGGGCGGGAATTGCTCAATTTTCACCTGGGGGAATGATAAATTACTAGGGGCAATAGACTGTGAAACCCAGAGTGCAGTGGAGATGAGAGCTAAACTCCTCCTGTTACTTCATGGGGCCCATGGTAAGGCCTGGTTGCCAGTCAAAGAATAGTTCTTAGATGCCACCTACTGAGTCTCCCCACAAAAAATGGACAAACAACAATTAGACTGGTAAAGAAGCAAATGTAGGCAAACTTCTGGGATCTTCTAAGAGTCGTATATTGTGGCCAAGCAGTTTCCACCTAGCCCAGTGTTTAACACATGAACTGTGAAGTTAGACAAAGCTAGGTGTGAATCCTGAGTCTGCAACTACTTGTCATGTGACCCTGGACAAGTTATTTAATATACCTGTGCTTCAGTTTACTCATCTTTAAAATAAGAGAGTAAAACCTACCTTGGAAGACTACATTGAGGATTCAACAAAATAATATAACTGCGACAATGAATTCTTAGTTGCCTCAAAAGTTGAGCATGTAAGCACATATCATGTTACAATGGCTGACCTGGAATAGGGAACTCAAAGTACCTATTATTTTCTCTGCTTTTTAGCACAGGGTTGCAAACTTTTCTTACCAGCTGAGAACACTTAACAAATCATGGAACACAAGTCAAACCTCAGTAGCAGTTTTAGTCACTTCCACCTCCAGGTAACAACCTTGCAACAAATTACTCTTTCCCAAGCCTCAGTTTCCTCATGTATATGATGATGGGGTTAGATCATCTCTAGGGGCCCTTTCAGCTCTGGTATTCTAGGTTCTTATGGTTTTATATCTAGAGATATAAACATGTAGAAACATTGTGTTACTGAGATTTTTAAAGAAGTGATAGAGACAAAGATGAGGGGGAGAATTATTGGGAGTAGTGACGAGTTCCACCCTTAGGAATTCAAAGTGAAAGAGAAAAGAGTTACAGAATTCCCATAGGCTCTTCTAGGCAGGGAGTAAGGAAGCGGGTGTATGAGAGTTAATGACTCGACCTCAATCAGTTTCAGTGAAGACAAAAGATGATTGTTGGAGTGGGATATTTACCTCTCTCCACTCTTCTTACCCACAGACATAGGAGACTCCTACAACTTATAACCCTGGGACCACTTGTGCCCTATTTATAGACTAGGACCATGGACTAATGAAATCTGGCTATGGCCAGGGGTTTGTTATAGAAGAAACTGTGATCCATGCACCAGGGCCAATTTGAATGCAAATTTACCCACTGTAGGTCTTGGCATGAAGTAAGAAACAGATTTGTTTCAACAGAACAGTCTTTCTATTTGCAATCATGCCACTGTGTGCTGTGATCCTATTAGTTATCACAAGCAATGCAGCTCTGTGGGGCTGACTGCCTCCCTCCACGTGCACACACACATGCAACTTCCACAGAATACTCAGACTGGTATCACGGAGGCAGCAGGTGGCAGTCCTCCACTTTGTAACTCAGAAAGAGTTCAGGGATTGGAGGCTATCTTCTGCTGAAAGCAAAACTATGGTCCTGAATATTTCTTGAAAAACCACTGTCTATTTTAAGGTTGATGGAAGGAATCAGATCTACTCTTCACTAAGAATAGGGCAGAAACCCTAGTTAATCCGCTAATGGGAGGCAACATAGTATGGTGGATGAGAACACGGTTTCTGGAGACAAATTGCCTGAGCTTTCTTCTCAACTCTGCCACTTATCAGCTGTGTGACATTGGGCAAATTATTTAATATCACTGTGCCTCAGTTTCCTCCTAATGTAAAGTGAAGGTAATAGAGCCTACCTCATGGGGTTGCTGAGAAAATCAAATGAATTAATATATATTAAGCAGTTATGACAGTGCCTAGCAGACTAAGTGCTATATAATTGTTTATTAAACAAAATAATCTTTATATGTTTGGCACTAAAGTTGTCTCAAAGTCAATATTCATTTAGCTGTTTTTCTCCTTTATTAAAAATCTGCAGCCTACTTACAGAGCACAAGTACTAATGGCCAAAATCAGTAAAGAGGGTTTTAAATAGCTTCACATTACTTTGAAATCCAAATTATAAATCCAGAAAGATTCATCTCACATAAGACACTTGTGTTGGTTAGGGTAGGATAACTTCCAGGACAAAAAGATCCAATATATACAGCCGGCTCAAACACAATAGGAGTTTATTTCTCACTCATTTAGAAGCCCACATGGATGGTCCTGTTAGGCAGACAGCTCCCTTCTAAATGGAGAATTAGGAACCCAGGCTCCTTCTACCTATGGTTCCATCATCTTCAACACATGGCTTCCCAGGTCACTATGCTCCTCTGCAGCAGGTCAGTAAAAAGGAAAACTTTGGGACTTCTCTACAGGTATGTTTTTGTGATAGGGTTAATTCATACAAATTCCCCTTCCCTTTCTCCTTGAATTCTAGTTAGGGATCAACCATTCCAAAATAGGTCAGATGAAACAATTCCCGGCAGCACTTGTCAGTCCCATGGAGCCAGGCTTTGATGATGTGAGCCAATTCCAGCATCTCTTGGAAGCTGAGAATTTAAGCATGAACTGTTGATGTCATCCAGTCTTTACTGAGTGGCAACTGGCCAAGCTCAGTAACTCCAAAAATTATCTTTTCTTGGATGAAGAGCAACAGTTTCTGATCCTTTGTGTTTCTTCTTATAAAGGTTCAAAAGTAAGGCTGGAAATGAATTCAAAGCGAAGCTCTTTTCAAATCCTCACTTTGATAGATAATATGAATATAACTTGTTTAAAAGCAGAAATGAAATCTTCCAATAATGATTTTAAAATTCTCCTGGTATGATAAGATGTGTTTTGCCATTAGGTATGCTGTGGGTTTGAGGACTGATCTAGTTTGAACATAGATCAGAGACATGGGCACACCTGAAATGTACAGCCTGGTTCTCATGTAAAACAGAATAATGCTGTGAATGTGTGTGTGTTTGCATGTGTGTATAAATGTGTGTAGGTATGTATGTTTATGTGTTTGTACATACATATATGAGTGTGTATGTATATTGTGTAGGTATATGTATAGGTGTGTGCCTGTATCTGTGTATGTGTATATATGTGTATATGTATATGTGTTTATACGAGCATGTGCATCAGCATGTGTGAACATGTATTTGTGTCTTTGTTGGCATACGTGTGTGCATGCGTGTATGCTAATGTATGCCTATGCATCTGTGTATGCATGTTTGTTGTGCGTATGTGTATATACATATATATGTATGCATATTTTGGCATGTATATGTTAATATGTGTGTATTTATATATGTGTGTATTTTATGTTAGTGCATTGCATATTTACATATGCATATGTGTATATGTGTGTGCATAGGTATACATGTATTTAAATGTGTTTGTAAGTTTGTATGCATGTTTCCTTGTGTATATGTGTGTTTGTATACCTGTGAATATGTGTGCAAGTATATATATGTATGTGTATATGCTGTGAATGTGTGTATATTTATAGGTTTGTGTTTGCTTGTATAAATGGATCTATATATTTACATGTATAAGTATGCATATGTTTTCATGTGTACCCATCTGTGTATCTGTATATGTATGTGAGCATTTATGTGTGTGTATATATTATATATACATGCACACACAAATACATGGAACAAATTTCAAAAACAACATTTCCATCTCCAACATTCAATGCATTCATATTTTTTATTCATTGCTGTCTCATTAATAAAATATCCAGGTCATGACTACGTATTTTTTATCATCTATTAATGAGTTGCAACAACAGTGTGGAAAATACTGGTAGGATATAGTAACAGCAAATATTTGTTAAGCACTGGCTATATGCCAAGCATTTTACATATATTATTTCATTTAACACTCATAAAAATCTGATGGGTTAGGCACTGTTATTAGTTCCACTTTATGGATGAAACAAGAGAGTCATAAAAGGGTTGATTAACATGCCACAGCCAGAATTAACAAGTTCATCGTGGTTCCTAAGCAGAGCCAGAATTTGAAGCAAAACAGTGTGGTTCGAATGCCCTAGCTCATAACCAATAGTCTACAATGTTCTGCCATCCATTTGTAAAGAGGCCTCTTTAATCCCCTTGTCTATGGTCCTTGTTAAAAGCATATTCCTCCCCCATACCTCCCTACTCTATTTTCCCACCTCCAGTGCCTGCTACAGGGGCCATAGCTGCCAGCCTCCATAACTTTGGCTACAAATGACTCAAGATAATCTGGCACTGCTTTCTGAGTCGATGGGCACAGATGTCGTGGAATCAGATGCAGCTGTAAGAGGTAGTCATTATTCTTCAGCAAGTTTCATCACTATGATTTTTCCAGTAATAATGCTCCCCAAGTCTTTGGGCCCCAGTCAATCACAGGAATTGGAAGATGGGCCCCAGCAAATCAAATTGACTGAAATTTCCTGGCATGTCTGAATGAATTATGGGCATAAATCTATGGCCTTCATCACCTTTATGAGCCTTGTTTTGACATCTACTAAATGAAGGTCATAACTGCAGCCTTTATGAAGCCCTCTTTGCTGATTTCTGTTAATTTTCATAATTGACAACTGTCAACTGTTCTTTTTGTTCTTGTCTGTGTTGTATGTGTGTGTGTGTGTGTGTGTGTGTGTGTGTGTGTATGATTGCTTTCTGCTTTTCATCTACCTGACTAGATCACAAGCAACTCAAGGCCCAAATCATCCATCTCATTTCCTGGTTGTTTCCCAGCCAGCTGAGAGAAAGTGCTCTGCATACAAATACTCCAGTGCAGCTGTGACTCCTTTGCTCATGTACTGAGCTCCTATCCTGTGCCTGGCACTGTGCTAGAACCTGTGGTTACAGAAAGCCAAAAACACATAACCCCTACTATTAAGGAGCTGTGATGGTTAATACTGAGTGTCAACTTGATTGGATTGAAGGATGCAAAGTATTGATCCTGGGTGTGTCTGTGAGGGTGTTGCCAAAGGAGATTAACATTTGAGTCAGTGGGCTGAGAAAGGCAGACCTACCCTTAATCTGGGTGGACAAAATCTAATCAGCTGCCAGCACAGCTAGAATATAAGCAAATAGAAAAATGTGAAAAGGGAATTGGCCTAGCCGCCCAGCCTACATCTTTCTCCCATGCTGGTTGCTTCCTGCCCTTGAACATCGGACTCCAAGTTCTTCAGTGTTGGAGCTCATACTGGTTCTCCTTGTTTCTCAACATGCAGATGGCCTATTGTGGGACCTTGTGATCATGTCAGTTAATAATAAATATATATATATATAAAATGGAATATATATATGTGTGTGTGTGTGGTGTGTGTGTGTGTGTGTGTGTATGATTGCTTTCTGCTTTTCATCTACCTGACTAGATCACAAGCAACTCAAGGCCCAATCATCCATCTCATTTCCTGGTTGTTTCCCAGCCAGCTGAGAGAAAGTGCTCTGCATACAAATACTCCAGTGCAGCTGTGACTCCTTTGCTCATGTACTGAGCTCCTATCCTGTGCCTGGCACTGTGCTAGAACCTGTGGTTACAGAAAGCCAAAAACACATAACCCCTACTATTAAGGAGCTGTGATGGTTAATACTGAGTGTCAACTTGATTGGATTGAAGGATGCAAAGTATTGATCCTGGGTGTGTCTGTGAGGGTGTTGCCAAAGGAGATTAACATTTGAGTCAGTGGGCTGAGAAAGGCAGACCTACCCTTAATCTGGGTGGACAAAATCTAATCAGCTGCCAGCACAGCTAGAATATAAGCAAATAGAAAAATGTGAAAAGGGAATTGGCCTAGCCGCCCAGCCTACATCTTTCTCCCATGCTGGTTGCTTCCTGCCCTTGAACATCGGACTCCAAGTTCTTCAGTGTTGGAGCTCATACTGGTTCTCCTTGTTTCTCAACATGCAGATGGCCTATTGTGGGACCTTGTGATCATGTCAGTTAATAATAAATATATATATATATATAAAATGGAATATATATATGTGTGTGTGTGTGTGTGTGTGTGTGTGTTCATTCCATTAGTTCTGTCCCTCTAGAGAACTCTGACTAATACAGATTTTGGTACCAGGAGTGGTTCTAGATGAACAGAATATTAAGGATGGTTTTAGGTTTCTGGAGTTGGCTGTTTAATATGAGTATACCCAAAAATGCAAAGGACTCTACTTCTAATAGTATGGAAAATACTGATAGTCCTTGGTGTGAACTGTTTAGAGAGTTATGCAAAATAAATAAATTTGACACTCCTGATTCATTGCTCATGAGAGGCAAGGAGTTTATTGACTCATTACATAATACCTTTGACCACATGTGGAGAACCAAGGAACATAATGAAGCTGGTTGGTTACTCCTAAGTTCAGTGGACAATGTGATGAAAGAAAATGATGAACTCAGGGATTTTATCTCCCAGCTTTAGAAGCAGATACTGAGCCTCAAATCTGCTAAGATTGCCCTGAGTGAGAGTCTTATCTCCTGTAGAGAAAGCGCTGAAGTTTTGGAAAAGCAGACACAAGCTCTTATCATGCGAGTGGCTGACCTGCAACGAAAGGTGCATGCACAGCCTTGCCAGGTGCCTACTGTTAAAGTGAGGGCATTGATTGGAAAAGAATGGGACCATGCAACTTGGAATGGGGACGTCTGGGAGGACTCTGATGAAGCTGGGGACATTGAGTTTGTAAACTCTGATGAACCTTTTTTTCCCAGAAGAAGCAGGTTCCCCATCTCCAGTAGTAGTAACACCCTCTTCCCAACCCACGCTGCCATTATCCTTTCCACCTTTGTCTGAGGAGATAAACCCTGCGCTGCCTGAGGCAACAGTGCTGGCATCCCCTGAGGCAGTTGCCAGGCAAGATAATGTTGATTCTCCTCAGGAGCCACCCCCACACCCCTGTTTACTTCTAGACCTATAACTAGACTAAAGTCCAGGTGGGACCCTAGAGGTGAGGTTCTGAGTGTGACTCACGAGGAGGTGCACTACACTTGAAAAGAACTGTTTCAGTTTTCTAATTTATATAAACAGAAATCTGGAGAACAGGTATGAGAATGGATATTAAGCATGTGGGACAATGATGGAAGAAACACAGAGTTGGATCAGGCTGAATTTATTAATTTGGGCCCACTAAGTAGGGACTTTGCATTTCATGTTGCAGCTCGGGGAGTTAAAAAAGATTCTAATGGTTCATTTGCTTGGTTAGCTGAAATGTGGATTAAAAGATGGCCCATTGTGAGCGAGCTGGAAATGCCTGATCTCCCTTGGTTTAATGTAGAGGAAGGGATCCAAAGGCTTAGAGAGATCGGGATTGTGGAGTGGATTAGTCACTTTAGACCTACTCATCCAGCTGAGGGGGCCAGAAGTTACACTCTTGACCAATACCTTGTGAAATAGATTTGTGAGGGCAGCACCTGCATCTTTGAAGAGCCCTGTAATTGCTCTTTTCTGTATGTCAGATCTAACAGTGAGAACCACAGTCACTCAACTACAAAATTTAAATACAATAGGAATAATTGAATCCTGAGGTGGCAGGGGCCAAGTGGCGGCACTCAACTGTCAAAGGCAAGGTGGCCATAGCAACTGTAATAGACAGCACAGACAAAGCAGCAATCAGAATAGTTTGATTCATGTAGAAGTCTGGCATTGGCTAATTAATCACAGTGTTCCTAGAAGTGAAATTGATAGAAAGCCTACTGCATTCCTACTTAATTTATACAAGCAGAAAACTTCTAGGTTGAATGGATAAAAGACTGATTTTAATTATAAAAACAGAGAATCACAGACCCTTGATCAGTGTCCAGACTTGACCCACTTTACAGATCCAGAACCCCTTGAATGAAGGGGAGGCTGGGTCTCCTTAAGGAAGAACCTCACTACACTACTGACAATTTATGCAGTGAATCTTTCTCCCATCCTTCCCCAAGAAGACTACTGGCCTTTCACCAGGGTAATTGTGCAATAGGGAAAGGGAAATGATCAGACATTTTGGGGACTACTGGACACTGGTTCTTTGCTGACGTTGATTCCAGGGGACCCAAAAGGTCATTGTGGTCCTCCAGTTAAAGTAGAGGCGATGGAGATCAGGTAATTAATGAAGTTTTAGGTCAGGTCTGACTTAGAGTGGGTCCAGTGTATCCCCAGACTCATCCTGTGGTCATTTCCCCAGGGCCGGAATGCATAATTGGCATAGACATACTTAGCAGCTGGCAGAACCCCCATATTGGCTCCTATGACTGGTAGAATGAGGGCTAATTATGGTGAGAAAAGCCAAAAGTCAAATGGAAGCCATTACAGCTGCCTCTACCTAGAAAAATAATAAATCAAAAACAACATCGCATCCCTGGAGGAATTGTGGAGATTAGTGCCATCATCAAGGACTTGAAAGGTGCAGGGTTGGTGATTCCCACCACACCCCCGTTCAACTCTCCCATTTGGCCTGTGCAGAAGACAGATGGATCTTGGAGAATGACAGTGGATTATCGTAAGCTTAACCAAGTGATGACTCTAATTGCAGCTGCTGTACCAGATGTGGTTTCTTTGCTTAAGCATAACACAGCTCCTGGTACCTGGTATGCAGCCACTGACTTGGCAGATGCCTTTTTCTCCATTTCTGTCCATAAGGCCCACCAGAAGCAATTTGCCTTCAGCTGGAAAGGCCAGCAATATACGTTTACTGTCCTACCTCAGGGGTATATCAACTCTCCGGCTCTGTGTCATAATCTTATTAAGACAGACCTTGATCGCTTTTTGCTTCTGCAAGATATCACACTGGTCCATTACACTGATGACATTATGCTGACTGGATCGAGTGAGCAAGAAGTACCAAACACACTGGACTTATCAAGGAGACATTTGCATGCCAGAAGATGGGAAATAAATCTGACTAAAATTCAGAGATCTTCTACCTCAGTAAAATTTCTAGGAGTCCAGTGGTGTGGGGCCTGTCGAGATATTCCTTCTGAGGTGAAGGATAAGTTGCTGCATTTGGCCTCCCCTACAACCAAGAAAGAGGCCAACACCTAGTGGGCCTATTTGGATTTTGGAGGGAACACGTTCCTCATTTGGGTGTGTTACCCTAGCCCATGTATCAGTTGACCTGAAAGGCTGCCAGTTTTGAGTGGGGTCCAGAACAGGAGAAGGCTCTGCAACACGTCCAGGCTGCTGTGCAAGCTGCTCTGCCATTTGGGCCATATGACCCAGCAGATCCAACAGTGCTTGAGGTGTCAGTGGCAGATAGGGTTGCTGTTTGGAGCCTTTGGCAGGCCCCCATAGGTGAATCACAATGGAGGCCTCTAGGACTTTGGAGCAAGGCCCTTCCATTTTCTGCAGATAACTACTCTCCTTTTGGGAGACAGCTCTTGGCCTGTTACTGGGCTTTGATGGAAACTGAAGGTTTGACTATGGGTCATCAAGTCACCATACAACCTGAACTGCCTATCATGAACTGGGTGCTTTCTGACCCACCTAGTCATAAAGTGGGTCATGCACAACAGCATTCCATCATCAAATGGAAGTGGTATATATGTGATCAGGCTCGGGCAGGTCCCGAAGGCACAAGTAAGTTAAACAGGGAAGTGGCTCAAATGCCCATGGTCTCCACTCCTGCCACCCTGCTTTCTATCCCCCAGCCTGCACTGATGGCCTCGTGGGAGTTCTCTATGATCAATTGACAGAGGAAGAGAAGACTAGGGCCTGGTTCACAGATGGTTCTGCATGATATGCAGGCACCACCCAAAAGTGGACAGCTGCAGCACTACAGCCTCTTTCTGGGATATCCCTGAAGGATAACGGTGAAGGAAAATCTTCCCAGTGGGCAGAACTTTGAGCAGTGTACCTAGTTGTGCACTTTTCATGGAAGGAAAAATGGTCAGATGTGCGATTATATACTGATTCATGGGCTGTAGCCAATGGTTTGGCTGGATGGCCAGGAACTTGGAAGAAGCATGATTGGAAAATTGGTGACAAAGAAATCTGGGGAAGAGGTATGTAGATGGACTGCTCTGAGTGGTCAAAAACTGTGAAGATATTTGTATCCCATGTAAGTGCTCACCAACAGGTGATGTCGGCAGAGGAGGATTTTAATAATCAAGTGGACAGGATGACCCGTTCTGTGGACACCACTCGGCCTCTTTCCACAGCCACCCCTATCATCGCCCAATAGGCCCATGAACCAAGTGGCCATGGTGGCAGGGATGGAGGTTACGCATGGGCTTAGCAACATGAACTTTCATTCACCAAGGCTGACCTGTCTACGGGCATTGTTGAGTGCCCAATTTGCCAGCAGCAGAGACCAACACTGAGCCCTCGATATGGCACCCTTCCTCAGGGTGATCAGCCAGCTACCTGGTAGCAGGTTGACTATATCAGACCTCTTTCATCATGGAATGGGCAGACATTTGTCCTCACTGGAATAGACACTTACTGCAGATACGAGTTTGCCTATCCTGCACACAATGCCTCTGCCAAGACTACCATTCGTGGATTCATGGAATGCCTTATCCACCATCATGGTATTCCACACAGCATAGCCTCTGACCAAGGCACTCACTTTACGGCCAAAGAAGTGCGAAAGTGGGCCCATGCTCATGGAATTCACTGGTCTTACCATGTTTGCCATCATGCTAAAGCAGCTGGATTGACAGAGCAGTGGAATGGCCTTTTGAAGTCACAATTACAATGTCAACCAGGTGACAATACTTTGCAGGGCTGGGGCAAAGTTCTCCAGAAGACCATGTATGCTCTGAATCAGCATCCAATATATGGTACTGTTTCTCCCATAACCAGAATTCACAGGCTCAGGAATCAAGGGCTGTCAGTGGAAGTGGCACCACTCACCATCACCCATAGTGATACACTAGCAAAATTTTTGCTTCTTGTTCCCAAGATATTACGTTCTGCTGACCTAGAGGTCTTACTTCTAGAGGGAGTAACACTGCCACCAGGAGACCCAACAACAATTCCATTAAACTGGAAATTAAGATTGCCACATGGACACTTTGGGCTCCCTCTAAATTTAAGTCAAGAAGCTAAGAAGGGAGTTACAGTGTTGGCTGGGGTGACTGACATGGACTATCGAGACGAATTCAGTCTACTCCACAACGGAGGTAAGGAAGAGTATGCATGGAATACAGGAGATCCATTAGGGCGTCTCTTCCTCTGTGATTAAGGTCAATGGGAAACTACAACAGCCCAATACAGACAGGACTACAAATGACCCAGACCCTTCAGGAATGAAGGTTTGGGTCACTCCACTAGGAGAAAAACTACAACCTGCTGAGGCGCTTGCTGAAGGCAAAGGGAATACAGAATGAGTAGTAGAAGAAGGTACTCATCAATATCAGCTATGACCACGTGACCAGCTGCAGAAACGAGGACTGTAATTGTCATGAGTATTTCCTCCATCTTTTGCTAAAGCCATGTTTGTGCATGCATACACTTGTACTAAGAAAATATCTTCATTTTATTTTCTTTCTCCTTTATCATGTGACATAAGATTTATTGACTTTACATCAGTATTTAAGTATTGTTAACTTTATGTATAGTATTTGGTTGGGGATTGGTGTATTTCTGGTTATATGAAGGATAGTTGTATTAGGTTAGGCATAATTATGGTCTTATTATTGTCTTTATTTAAAGATTATGTATGATCTCAGGAGATATGTATAGGTTCAAGTTGACAAGGGGTGGACTCCTGAGGCAAGAGAATCACTTGAACCTGGGAGGCAAAGGTTGCAGTGAGCCAAGATTGTGCCCTTGCACTCTGGGCAACAGAGCAAGACTCCATCTCAAAAAAAAAAAAAAAGTGTTTGGAAACTTCTAAGAAGGAGGGTGACATGACCTGATTTACATTTATAAAGGATCACTCAGGCTGCTACTGTAGAAAAAGTAATGGATTGTAGGCACAAGAGTGACCATGTAGAGTGACCAGAGAGACCAGTTAGGAGGCTATTGGCTGTGGTCCAGGTTAGAGGTTATATGTACAAAAATTGTATGAGTATATACAACATACATACATGTAATCACATTCTGTATATGTTTTCAAGATGGAGACAATTTGGTTTTCTTTGTGAGAGTAAGAATTGAAGAAAAGAGACATATGCTATCCCAAAAGAACATAATATCCCTCAACTTTGAGTGAATCATGGCAATTAACCATCAGGCTGAACAATTCTGAAGTGGATTAGAAAGAAAGTCCTGGCCGGGCGCGGTGGCTCAAGCCTGTAATCCCAGCACTTTGGGAGGCCGAGGCGGGCGGATCACGAGGTCAGGAGATCGAGACCATCCTGGCGAACACTGTGAAACCCCGTCTCTACTAAAAAATACAAAAAACTAGCCGGGCGAGGTGGCGGGCGTCTGTAGTCCCAGCTACTCGGGAGGCTGAGGCAGGAGAATGGCGTGAACCCGGAGGCGGAGCTTGCAGTGAGCTGAGATCCGGCCACTGCACTCCAGCCCCGGCGACAGAGCAAGACTCCGTCTCAAAAAAAAAAAAAAAAAAAAAAAGAAAGAAAGTCCTGAAGCAAACAGGCTTGAGGAGGGGATATTAAGGTAGAGGTATGATCATGTTCTACAATGATATTTGATGACGCTGAGGGTGATGGTGATAATGACGATAACGGATAGAGTTTGCAAATAGTGAGGTAATGATCTGGCAGTGGCTTGCTGGAAAAAGCTACCCCTCATGTGAGAAAATGAAGAACATGAAGAATATGGTGAATACTCTCAACCCTGCCCAAACTCAATTACTAAGAGTAAGATCATACCCATTCTCATTATTTTTTTTTTTTTTTTTTTTTTTGAGGCGGAGTCTCGCTCTGTCGCCCGGGCTGGAGTGCAGTGGCCGGATCTCAGCTCACTGCAAGCTCCGCCTCCCGGTTCACGCCATTCTCCTGCCTCAGCCTCCCGAGTAGCTGGGACTACAGGCGCCCGCCACGTCGCCCGGCTAGTTTTTGTATTTTTAGTAGAGACGGGGTTTCACCGTGTTCGCCAGGATGGTCTCGATCTCCTGACCTCGTGATCCGCCCGTCTCGGCCTCCCAAAGTGCTGGGATTACAGGCTTGAGCCACCGCGCCTGGCCTCATTATTTTTTAAGTATGGAGCCACAGAGCTGGTGAGTCTTCTTACAGCGTAGCAAAGCTAAAATTAACAACAACAACAAAAATGCTTGTTTTTAAGCTTCTTACACTTTCCTAGCATGTGTGGTATTGTACTGCTGCTAGTTCAAAGATTTTGATACTTAACAATTGCCTTTAGATTTGAAAGGTCCATTCATCAATCAAGGTTTAATCTCAGCTGTGAGCCAACACTAAATTGAGTCTTGTATAATATGCTTTACATGCTTAAACAAGCACATGAGATCCTGGTCCCAAGATTAAAGATGAAGATGCAGGGCTAGCTGTGCACTCAAGAGCCCCAGGCAAGGCTAATTATGACCTATTTTCACCTGGTTAGAAAGAGAAACATTTTGCTGGATTCAGGGTTCTAAGGACACAGGACAAAAAAACCCAAGAGCTCCACACTGGCTCTTTGAATATCTTGAAATCATTATTTTAACAAAAACTATTTAGTGGACTTGAGCTTGGTGAATGGGACGTACTGATGGAATTGGGGCAATTCCCTTCAGAGGGGTCATGCCCAAGCCCAATAACACACTTAATTTACCAAGCCACTAGCAAACATCAGTAGAAGAATAAGGAAGAGTGGAAGAAAAACTTGCAGCAGCAAAAAAAAAAAATTGCTTTTTAAAGTGTGTAATATATGTTGTATAATATTCATTTTAGCATTGGCTCACAGCTAAAACCTTGACTAATGAATGAATCTTCTTTCTTAACTTTCTATAGATGCTTGCCCCATTGTCAAAAGTCTGTATGTTGGGAGACTACTCTTTGAAAATATGGAAAAGTGGGTTGGTACTTGAAAGTAAAGCACGTATTCTTAACAGAACCTAAAGAATTATCAAATTGTCAGCAGCCTCAGCCATTGAAAATGAGAACACTTTCCTCTGAAAAGGTTGACCTTCTATCAGAAAATCCACCACCACCTGGTTGATGTCAATATGATGGTGGAGATGATAGAAAGCAGTAAGTTGCATGGCAAAAAGAGCACAGGTTTTTAAGGCACAGAGATCTGGGCTCTGATTCTGGCTCATTTAATAATTATTACCAATGTAACTTTACCCTTTCTGAGCCTGTTATCTCATCTGTAAAATGGTAAAGACACAACAGTTATAGGATTGTTGCAAAGATTACAGGAGATATACATGTAATATGTGTAGTGTGTAATAATCATAAAAGTTAGTATTTATTACATACCAAATGTATTGATTCACCTATGCATTCATTCATTCAAATATTTGAGTGCTACCTAAGGGCCAGATACTCTTATTGCTGCTGGAGATGTAGCAGTGGACAACTTTTCATAGTTACATTATTTGAGTTAACTATCAGAATAATCCTGTGTGGTAGGTATTTATTATCCCCATTCTACAGAGAAGGAAAAGGGTTAAAGATCTTAAATAACTTTAAATCACTTCAAAACAGTTTTCACCAATGTTTATGGACAACCAAATGTGTGCTGGTCACAGAGCAAATAATGGCAGGACAGAGATTCCCACCGATCTCATCCTGACTCCAATACCATATTCTTCCCTCTGTATACCACTTCAGTAACTGCTACTTTTCCTTCCCTTTTCCACAGTAGCTTTGCATATTTGGATACTATGATTGCAAAAGCAAACAAATGCCATGTTGAGGGTGTGGACCATGTATCAGATCCTGCTCAAAGGAGGTGCTGGTTGCAGGGCACTGTGTGCTAATGACAGAGTCCCTTGGGGGCAATACTGTGTTCTTCTCTGGACCTTTCCATTAGTGAGATCGTTCACAAACTGTAACCGGTACTGACACAGGTGACCAGAATGGTGGGGGATGTGATAGACATGGACTTGCTGCACCCCTGCAGGGAGTGTGATCAGCACACAGGCTCCAGCTGTCACCTCCTTCATGGTCCACCTCAATTGCAGAGCCAGTTGGTTTCAGGTAATGCCCACAAAAAGCAATGTGATGCAATATAATGACTTTCTCAAGGCTGTCATTATCTGATGACTGAGCAAAGTTGGTGAGGGGTGATAAGTTAAAAGGCCTGGCCATTTCAGCCCGTCTGGGAGCAACTGTGAAGGGCAACATTTGTTCCAGAGTTCCTCATTAGGTTGACCAAGCTTTTTCAGGACTACATTACACATTGACTCCTCCATCAAATCAATCATGCTTCCTTTCAAAGGTGTTGGTCCCTAAACAATATCCTGTACTCTAAACTCCATCTCAGTGTCTCCTTCCAGAACATGCAGCATGTGGAAATTAGTGCCAAGAATGATCAGCATTAGCAGGTAATAAGATTGGACTTTGGAGATGGATCACTTACTGCCAGGCTGCCAGTGAGAAGCCCCTCACCAGTGACAGGTGGAACACAGACAGCTCCTGGCCCAAAGTGCTGGTCCAATTGTTAAAGCTTTCATCAAAATTGGGAGAGTGGTCGCACAGGAAGGAAGGTTCTGGTGGGAAAAATGTATCAGACTTTTACGGAGGAAATAGTAGACGTTACTAAACCTTGGGAGTCTATAGACATAGCTCATCTAGTAAGAGTTAGTTCTCCATACCATTGTGGGAAGACAATACAGAATTCTCTACCCAAAAGGCAAGGTACCCACCACGATATCTGCCCCACAACATTTCTCCTGGCAACTAGACCTATGATTAGGGATAAGTGAACCATAACCCAGCTGGAAAAGTGTTGGGCTTGATGAGGGAGGAAAGGAATTATACCCCAAAGAAGTTCTAAGAACCAGTCAGCATGTTCCAGCACATGCTCAGGGAGGAACACATGAGACTGGATTCTGAGAGTGTTTGATCAAAGGGATGTATATCATAAAATTGGACACAGAGTCTATGGACTTGTGAGTGTTCTCCAGAGGTGCAGGATTTAACATCCTGGTAAGGACTCCAAGATATAGTGTGAACTTCCAATGGAACAGCTCGTAAAAGCAGGGAAAAAGTGATGGCCCATACCGAAAGAAGTTGAAATGCCAAAGCACATGATAGAAAGAAGATGTAAAGGCTCAGAGAAATAGGCATGGTAGAGTGATCTACTTTGTTCAACTGAGGGAGACTCATCAGATGATTATGTTCCACAGGATGGATCTGGATACACACAATATACCAAGGCCATAAAGAACGCTCTGATAAGAGAGGCACCAGCCTCACTTAAGAAGTTCAGTTATGTATCTGCTCTGCAGACTAGGGCTTATAGTAGGACAGCCAGTAAATAATTTAGCTTGCTGATAGCAAGGTGTACGAGAAGATGCCAAAACTATAGAGGTCAAGTAGTGAAGCTTAAATGCCCAAAGCCACAAGGACACAATTGCCACAATGCCTGACAAGGTTAGAGTGGCGGTCAATAGAGTCTGATCTGTAAGAATGTTATGGAGATAGCTAACAGAATATAAGATCGTACAGGCAAAATAGATGAGCATGGAACAATAAATTAAGACTGGATGACTGGGACAACAAAAGAAGCAACTCCAATAAAAAAAAAAAAATCATGATTCCGGCCCAATTTCTAAACCTAAGCCAATTTTATGACCTGGATTAATGGGGTAAAGTGGCTGGATCCACAAGAGGAAGGTCTCTGCAAAATCATGGCAAGTATACACAATAATAATTCCCTCAGTCCTTTCCCAAAGAGTATTACAGTCATTTACTCAGATATAGGTATGCTGGGGAAAAAGAATGCCTGGACATTTCAAGGACTCCTGGACCATGGGACTGAATCAACATTATTATCAAGAGATCAGAAGGATCATTATCATCTCCACTGCTACAGTGAAAAAATAAAAGGGCATTTCTCTGATGGCGAGTGATGAGCATTTTTCATGTGGGAACTGAACAATGAGATCACTCGGACTCGGGAAGGGGAACATCACACACTGGGGCCTATCATGGGGAGGGGGGAGGAGGGAGGGATTGCATTGGGGAGGTATACATGATATAAATGATGAATTGATGGGTGCTGACGAGTTGATGGGTGCAGCACACCAACATGGCATAAGTATACATATGTAACAAACCTGCACGTTATGCACATGTACCCTAGAACTTAAAGTATAATAAAAAATAAAAATAAAAAAATAAAATAAATAAAAGGGCTAGGTAATATATAGATTCCTGGCCAGAGTCTAGCTTACAGTAGATCCACTAGATTTGTGGACACACTTGATAATCGTTCCCACCTTGTCCAAATGTATAAGATTGACATATTTAGCAGTTCAAGCAATGGCTATGTTGGATCCTTGGACTACGGAGCAAGAGCCATCACAGTGAGGAGGGGCAGATGGGAGCATCTGAAACTGCCTCTCAAGCAAGATAGTAATTAAAAAACAATATTGCATCATGCAACATGAAGGAAGATGACAGAAATTAGTGCCACCCTTAAAAATCTAACAATGTTAAGTGTGGTGGTCCCGATCAAATCTCCATTGAATTTACCAGTCTGGCCCTGCAGAAACCCAGTGGTCCCTGAAGGGTAACTATAGATCACTAAATTTAACCAAGTAGTAGTTCTGAATCATAACCACTTTCCCAGATGTGGATCTTTTGTTTGTTTTGTTGATTTTGATTTTGCTTTAATAATTTTGTTTATTCATTTGTTAATTTTTTTATTTAAAGTTTAGTGGGTACACAGCAGGTATATATATTTGTGAGTTCATGAGATGTTTTAATACAGGTATGCAAAGTGTAATAATCACATCATGTAAAATGGGGTATCTGTCCCCTCAGGTATTTATCCTGTGTTATAAACAATTCAATTATACTCTTTTAGTTATTTTTAAATACACAATTAAATTGTAATTGACTATAGTCATCCTGTTGTGCTGTCAAATAGTAGGTCTTATTCACTCTTCCAAACTATTTTTTGTACCCATTAATCATCTCCACCTCCCCCAACCCACCCACTACCCTTGCCAGCCACTGGTAACCATCCTTCCACCCTCTACCTTCATGAGTTCTGTTGTTTTGATTTTTGGATCTCACAAATAAGTGAGAACATGCAATATTTGTCATTCTGTGCCAGACTTATTTCACTTAGCCTAATGACCTCCAATTCCATCCATGTTTTTGCAAATGACAGAATCTCACTCTTTTTTATGACTGAATAGTACTTCATTGTATATATGTACCACATTTTCTTTATCCATTCATCTGTTGATGACAGGTTGCTTCCAGATCTTAGCTATTGTAAACAGTCCTGCAAAAAATGTGGAAGTGCAGATATTTCTTCCATATACCGATTTCTATTCTTTTGGGTATATGCCCAGCATTGGGATTGCTGGATCACACGGTAGCTCGACTTTTAGTTTTTTGAAAAACCTCCAAACTATTCTCCATAGTAGTTGTACTAATTTACATCTTCACCTTGTTGATTGTTTTCTTTGCTGTGCAGCTTTTTAATTTATGTAATCCTACTTGTCCGTTTTGGTTTGGTTGCCTGTGCTTGTGGAGTAATATCCAAGAAATTTTTGTCTAGACCAATGTCCTAGAGAGTTTCCCTGACGTTTTCTTGTAGTAGTTTCATAGTGTGAGGCCTTAGATTTAAGTCTTTAATCCATGTTTACTTGAGTTTGCATATGGCAAGAGATAGGGGTCTAGTTTGATTCTTCAGGATATGGATATCCAGTTTTCCCAGCACCATCTATTGAAGAGATTCTCTTTTCCCCAATGTATGTTCTTGGCATCTCTGTCAAAAATGAGTTCATTAAAAGTATGTAGATTTGTTTCTGCATTCTCTATTCTGTTCCATTGGTCTCTGTGCCGGTGTTTATGCCAGTACATGTTGTTTAGTTACTATAGCTCTGTATTATAATTTGAAGTCAGGTAAGGTGTTTCCTCCAGCTTTGTTCTTTTTGCTTAGGATAGCTTTGGCTATTCTGGGTCTTTTGTGGTTCCATATGAGTTTTAGCATTGTTTTTCTATTTCTGTGAAGAATGTCTTTGGTATTTTGATAGGAATTGCATAAAATCTGTAGGTTGCTTTGGGTAGTGTCAACATTTTAACAATATTTATTCTTCCAATCTATGAACATAGAATATATTACCCTTTTTTGTGTCTTCTTTACTTTTTTATCAGTGTTTCATAATTTTCATCATAGAGGTCTTTCATTTCTTTGGTTAATTCCTAGGTATGCAATTTTATGTGTGGTTATTGTAAATAGGATTACGTTCTTGATTTCTTTTTCAGATTATTCACTATTGGCATATAGAAATGCTACTGACTTTTGTATGTTGATTTTATATCCTGCTACTTTAGTGAATTTGTTTATAAGTTCTAATAGTTTTCCTGTGGAGTCTTCAGTTTTTCCAAATAGCCATATCATCTATAAACAAAGATAATTTGACTTATTTCTTTCCAATTTTGATTTCATTCATTTCTTTCTCTTGCCTGATTGCTCTAGCTAGGATTTCCAGTAGTGTATTGAACACAGTGGTAAAGGTGGGCATCCTAGTCATGTGCCAGATCTTAGAGAAAAGGCTTTCAGTTTTTTCCCCTTCAGTATGTTACTAGCTGTGTGTCTGTCATATATGTCTTGTGTTATGTTGAGGTATGTCCCTTCTACCCTCAGTTTTTAAGGGTTTTTATCATGAATGGATATTGAATTTTATCAAATGCTCTTTCAGCATCAATCAAAATAGTCATATAGTTTTTGTCCTTCATTCTGTTAATATAAAGTATCACATTGATTGATTTGAGTATGTTGAACCATCCTTGCATACTTAAGATAAATCCACTTGGTTGTGATGAATAATCTTTGTAATGTATTGCTGAATTCAGTTTGCTAGTATTTTATTGAGGATTTTTGCATCAATATTCATCAAGATACTACCTTGTAGTTTTGGGTTTTGAGGTGTCTTTCTCTGGTTTTGGTATCAGGATAATACGGTCCTTGTACAATGAATTTGGAAGTATTCCCTCCTACTCCATTTTTTCAGAATATTTAGAATATGGTCGGTTCTTCTTTAAATGTTTGGTAAAATTCACTAGTGAAGCCATCTTTTCCAGGACTTTTCTTTGCTGGGAGACTTTTTATTATGGCTTCAATTTCATTATTTTTTATCGATAGGTTCAGAGTTTGGATTTCTGCCCAGTTTAATCTTGGCAGGTTGTATGTCTCTAGGAATTATCCATTTCTTCTAGATTTTCCAATTTGTTGGCATATAGTTGTTCATAGTAGCAACTAATGATCCTTGAATTTTTGTCATATCAGTTGTAATGTCTCCTTTTTCATCTCTAATTTTATCAATTTGGATATTCTCTTTTTCTTAGTCTGGCTAAAGGTTTGTCGATTTTGTTTCACAATTTAAAAAGCCAATTTTTTGTTTCATTTTCTTTGGTATTGTGTTCTTCATTTCAAATTTATTTATTTATTTATGCTTTCATCTTTATTATTTAATTTCTTCTACTAATTTTAGGTTTGGTTTTCTCTAGTTTTTCTAGTTCTTTAAGATGCATTATTAGATCATTCATTTGAAGTTTTCTCCTTTTTGATGTAGGGACTTATAGCTTTAAACCTCCCTCTGAGTACTGCATTTGCTGTATCCATAGGTTTTGGTATGCTGTGTTTCCATTATCATTTGTATCTAGACATTTTTCATTTTCCTGCTTAATTTCTTCATTGACCCACTGGTCACTCCAGAGCATAATGTTTAATTTCCATGTATTTGTATACTTTCCAAAATTCCTCGTTATTGGTTTCCAGTTTTATTCCACTGTGTAAGAGAAGATGCTTGATATTAGTTCAATTTTTTGGATGTTTTAAGACCTATTTGGTGACAACCTATGGTCTATCCTTGAGAATAATACATGTGTTGAAGAGAAGAATGTATATTCAGCAGCTGTTGGATGAAATGTTCTTTAAATATTTATTAGGTCCATGTAGTCTATAATGCAGACTAAGTCCAACATTTCTTTGTTGATTTGTGTCTGGAAGAACTGTTCAGTGCTTAAAGTGGGATGTTGAAATCTCCAGCTCTTATTGTATTGGGTGTCCTATCTCTCTCTTTAGCTAAAATAACTGTTCCTTCACATATCTGGGTGCTCTAGTGTTGTGTGCATATATACTTATAATTCTACATCCTCTTGCTGAATTGACCCCTTTATCATTTTATAGTGACCTTGTCTCTTCTTACAGTTTTGTCTTGAAATCTATTTTGTCTAATATAAATGTAGCTACTCCTGCTCTTTTTAGCTTTCCGTTGGCATGGAATATCTTTTTCCATCCCTTTATTTTCTATCTATTGGTGTCTTTATAGGTGAGGTGTGTTTCTTGGGAGTAACAAATCAATGGGTCTTGTTTTTTTTTAATCCATTCAGCAAGTCTTTGTCTTTCAATTGGAGAGTTTCAACAATTTACATCCAATGTTATTATTGATAAGTAAGGACTTACTTCTGTCATTTTGTTATTTGTTTTCTGATTTTGTAGTCTTCTTTTGTTTCTTTCCTTCCTGTCTCCCTTTTAGTGAAGGTGACTTTCTCTGGGGATGTGGTTTTGTTTCTTGCTTTTTATTTTTTGTGTATTCATTGTATGATTTTTGGTTTGAGATTACTATGATACTTGCAAATACTATCTTGTAACCCATTATTTTAAGCTGTTAACCCTGTTTGCATAAACAAGCAAAAAGAAAGCTCATACTCTATCACTTAACTTTGACCCCCTACTTTTTCACTTTTTGTTGTTTCTATTTATATCTTATTATACTGTCTATGTCTGTAAATGTTATTGTGTTTATTATTTTTGACTGGCTCATAATTTAATGTTTCTACTTAATAGTAGATTACACAACACAGTTACAGTGGTATAGTAATCTGTGTATTTCTGTGTATTTACTATTAGCAGTGAGTTTCATACCTTCAGGTGATTTCTTATTGCTCATTAACATCTTTTTCTTTCTAATTGAAATATTCCCTTTAGCATTTCTTGTAGGACAGGTCTGGTATCAATGAAATACCCCAGTTTTTTTTTTGTCTGGGAAAGTTTTTATTTCTTCTTCATGTTTGAAGGACATTTTCACCAGATATACTATTCTAGGGTAAAAGTTTTTTTTTTTTTTCCTTCAGCACTTTATATCATGCTACTCTCTCCTGGCCTGTAAGGTTTCCACTGAAAAGTCTGCTTCCAGATGTAGTGGAGCTCCATTGTATGTTATTTATTTATTTTCTCTTACTGCTTTCAGGATTCCTTCTTTATCCTTAACCTTTGGGAGTTCTACTCCAAAAGTTCTACTTTCTACTCCTATCTCTTTCTCCACCTCCTCTTTAAGGCCAATGACTCTTAGATGTACCCTTTTGAGGCTTTCTAAATCCTGTAGGAGTGCCTCATTGTTTTTTTATTATTTTTTCTTTTGTCTCCTCTGTATTTTCAAATAGCATAACTTCAAGCTAATTCTTCTGCTTAATCAATTCTGCTACTAAAAGACTCTGATGCATTCTTCATTATAGCAATTACATTTTTCAGCTTCAGAATTTCTGCTTGAGTCTCTTTAACTATTTCAACAGGAGGTTTCACACAACATCATATTAGACCAGGAGACCCACTTAGCAGCACAATATGTGTGAGAGTGGGACAACGACCATAGGATCCACTAGTTGTATAATATCTGCAACCTGCTGACCTAACAGCATTGGAATAACCCGCAGAAGGCACAGCTAAAGCACCAGCTCAGGGAAACATTTAGTGAGGAGTTGGAAACTTCCTTCAGGATGCCATAGATTGCATTGAATCAGAGGCTTCTATTTGGTGCTGTGACCCCAATAGAAACAATACACAAGGCTGGGAAGCAAGAAGTAGAAGCAAATGTGACCCCACTTATTATGGAATAAATAGTGTCCCTCCCTCCACAATTCATATGTGGAATTTCTAATTCCCAGTACATTGGATGTGACCATATTTGGAGATACAATCTTTACAAAAGCAATTGGCCATAATTTAATAGACTGGTATTTTTGTAAGAAGAGGAAATTTGGATACAGATACACACAGAGGAATAATGATGTAAGGAAACAGAGAGAGAAGATGGCCATCTACCAATGAGAGTGGCCTGGAGCAGATCCTTCCCTCACTGTCCTCAGAAGGAACCAACCCTGCTGACTAAGGCTTCTAGCCTTGATCTAAGACTTTCAGCCTCCAGAACTGTTAAAAAATAAATTTCTGTTCTTTGACTCACCCAGTCTATTGTACTTTGTCACAGAAGCCTAGCAACCTAAGATACCACTTATCACGCACAAGACCCACTGGAGGACTTCGTGTTTCCATCCCTGAAAGTCTGGGCTTTGCTGGGTTAGAGTCTGGGATTCCCCAGATGGGAACACCTCCTCCAGGGGACAGAACAAGAGTTGAATTATAAGCTACAGCTTCCACTTGGGCACTTTGGACTTCTTACTTCCAGAAACAGGTAGGAAGGGTAATTGCCTTGACAGAGGCACTTGACCCTGGTTATCAGGAAGAAATAGGGCTACTGTGAAACAGCATAGAAATCCAAGTAATCTACTGAGACACCTCTTAGTGGTCCCTTGCCTATTTGTGACTATAAATGAACAGGTAGGGCAACCCCTGCTTGAGAAGGTGTCAAACCCCTCAGGGATGAGGGTCAGAGATGGTGACTGAGAGGGGGAGACTCTAGACTGGATAGTGGAGGAGGGAAATGGCAGCAATTGTGGTCCTGAAACGAATTATCATAGCAGAAGCTTTAATTTGTCCAATTAACTTCCTTCACCTGCCTTTTCTAAGGTTCTCCTCAGGAAGAGAGGCCCACTGACTCCACTGGTTCCTGGAAGACCTGTGTCTTGTATTTGTGTGAAGTGAATCCACATGGCACAGTGGACAGGCTGATAGACAGAGGAATGTGCTAACCCAGATACCTCTCCAAGGAAGGACATGCCTAGATTTACGAAGTACAGTCAGCAGACAGACTCAGCTACAGAGAGCTGCCTCATGCAATGTGACACTCTTCCCCATCTGGGGACTGAGAGAGGTTGGGCATAATAGCTGGCCATTCCAGCTGGTTGCTGGGCAACTCTAACAGGCAAGACTCTCTCCAGAGCTCCCTGCCTAATTAGTCGCAACTCTGTTAGCCTCACGTGTAGTTCAACTTCTTCCTCTCCATTGTGCTGCTTTGCCCTCCATTCCTTTCATAAGCATTGATCCATAATAGACACCTTGCACCCAAAAGTCCATTTCAATGTCTACTTCCACAGAACCAATCTGTGACAGAGTGAGGGAGCTATATCCTCTGAGGCACAGCTGAAGCTTTGGGGGATTTTCTGAATAGATCTAATTTCAAAATGTCAGGAGAGCTCTTTTTAACATATCAAGGCATGTCATAAGGTATCAGGTTAGTAGAATCTATGAAGCTTACTCTAGGTGGCTCCACAAAGCAAAACTAGGTAGGCCCAAAGGAAGGGTATCACAAGCAGACAGATTTGGGCTCAATATAGAAAAAGAATTTCCTAGCATTTCAGATTGCATAAAAAATAAATTAAAACTTCCTTGACATCAAATGCTATCCTGGAGAATGTGCAGAGGAAACTGAATGTGCCTTGGCAGGGCAATGGTAGCAGAGTTTCCGGCACTTGTAGGGGGAACAGGCTGGATGACCTCTGAACTTGTGGCCAACTTGGAGACTCTCTGGGAACATGACATGGCAGTCAATTTCTTTTTTTTTTTTTTTTTTTTCACGCAAAAGTTACAAAGGTAACCTATGCCGTCTATAAATTTAAAACAATATAGAAGGGTATAAAGTAAAATGTGAAAGTCTTCCATTTCCTCCACCATCCCAACTCCACTGCTCAGAAGTGACCACTCAGAGTATTTTACATGCAACCCTGCAGACATTCATCTGATTACCTACTATGTTTCAGGCACTGTGCTGTACTTTACATTTATTATTTGACCCCAATCTTCAACAATCCTGTAAAGTAGGTACTAGCATCCCTGTTTTATAGATGATAAAACTGAGGCTTAGAGAATGGTGCATGGTTAGGACGTGCAATAAAGCTGGGAGTTAAAACAG
This sequence comes from Trachypithecus francoisi, assembly GCF_009764315.1. Taxonomy (NCBI): domain Eukaryota; kingdom Metazoa; phylum Chordata; class Mammalia; order Primates; family Cercopithecidae; genus Trachypithecus; species Trachypithecus francoisi. The sequence goes on along the minus strand of NW_022681471.1, from coordinate 10,072,182 downwards.
ATTCAGCTCTGTCTGATTCTAACTCTGGGCTCTTCTACATAAGTGCTGCAGATGAAATGGAGATGGGGGTAGACATAGGCAAACATTACTATGACAATTATTTCTTAGTGAAGGATTAATGATCCTGAAACTTTTCAAATTATCAATGGCCATACACAACTTACTGAAAATCAGATTTATCACATTCCAGTGACTTATCAGGTTCTAGGAAGCCACCAGGAATTTCTGCCACCGTGACCCTCGGGGATCCATTTCATGCAGCAGTCACCCTGACCCTCGGAGATCCAATTCCAGAAATCTGGAGATTTCTGCTTGTCAGAAGTGCTTAAGCTTAGCTTTTGGAAATTCAGATTATTCTATAGCAGAAGATTTCAACTCTGACTACACTTTAAAATCACCTGGTGAACATCTGCAAATTACCTAGGCCAGACCTCACCTCACCAGTTCCAAATTAATTGGACTAGGAGAGGGCGTGGACACTGGAATTTTATTAAAAAGTCTCCTCCGATTTGTTTAATGTACAGCCACATTGAGAACCACTGGTTTAAAGCAATATCAAGGCTCTCAAACATGGAAATCACCCTGAGGATAAATCAATGCTATTGGCATCTGGATAACCTTGGGAAAACAGGATTCATATAAAAAGTAGTACAGGTGCTGCCATCCTCTACTAATAAGCCAGGCACAGAAAGACAAACTTTGCATTTTCTTACTTATATGTGGAAGCTAAAAAAGTAGATCTCATGAAAACAGAGAGTAGTTTTGTGGTTACCAGAAACCAGGACCTGTGGCAGCGGTGGTGAGGGTGGGGAGTGGATGAAGAGAGGTCGATTAATGGGTACAATAATACAGGTAGGTAGAAGAAATGAGACCTAGTATTTGATAAATCAGTAGAGTGATATAGTAAACAATCATCTGTTGTACATTTCAGAATAACTGGCAGGAAATAATTTGAATATTCCCAGCATAAAGAAAAGATAAATGTTTAAGGTGACAGATATCCCAAATACCATGATTCGATGATGAGGCATTACACAAATGTATTAAAATATCACATGTACCCTGAAAATATGCAAATATATTATGTTTCAATAAAAATATAAATTTGCAATCCCCACCTCAGAACACAAGCTTCAGAAATGGGACTCACACATGTGTGTTTTATCAAGCTCTCCAAGCAATCAGTAAGCACTCAAAGTTTGAGAACCACTGATTTATAGAAGAGATTTCAACTCCTTAGGTGATACAAAACCCTTTACCCTCTAATCCCAATTTCCCTTCCTAGCCTCATCTCCTCATCTTCTACAGGCAGTCAGTGCACCAAAGACTCTCTCTCCAGAGCACAGCATATTCTTTCTATGAAAATTTAACTCATTTTTAATAACCTACACAAATATCTCTTATGTGGAATTTTCTTCCCTGTTTCTTCATTCTTCTATTCATTCAATTATTTATTCATTCAGTCAGCAAACACGCAGTAAGCTCATAGTTGCTAGGCTATGGGGATACAAAGATAAAGAAGTTTACAGTCTAGTGGGAGAGATTAAAACAAAAATGAAAGGTTAAAATAGAATGTGGTGAGTGATACAATAGAGTCAATAGCAGAATCCTATGGAAGCCGAGTTGAGGCATCCCTAACTCTGCCTGGATGCAGGCAGAGTATTGTTCTGGAAGTCTCAGAAAGGTGGTGACACCAACAGAGTCCTGAAGGACAGTAAGAAATCTTGAAAGGCACACCAAGGTTTCCCAGACCTTCCTTAAACAGAGTTGCTTCCCTCATCGAAGCTCACCATTCTTGCCACTCCTTGACCCATTACTCACTGGACACCATACTCAACCTGCCTCATAAGCCATCTCCTACTTAAGGACATGGGTCTGCCCCTCCAATCACCTGAACTGCTCTGGCGTTCATTTCTGGTAGTTAGTTCCACTGTCTTCCTAATGTGGCTCTTCTACTATGGCCTAGAGTTCTTAATACTCATGTCTCTGTTTTGCTACTGAATCAAGTTCTTACAGGACCCAGAAAGGCTGGACACCATGACACTGTCCCCTTTATAAGAACATTGCATTTGCAACATAGAAGGCAGAGGGAGAGTTGCAATATGGAGGCACAAAAAAAGAGCTTTCATCTTCTGTTTAAAGCTAAATGGCCCATTTGGGATTCAATCTATGACCTTGGCCTCATCAGCACTGGGCCGTAGCTCACAGAGAGCTGATTACCCCAGTGCAGGTTTGCTACAAATAATATTTTCAAGGTGCTTCTGTATTAGGGGTAAAACTGTCCTTTGGAAAAATAGGTAGTGTCAGATACTCATTGGTAGCCATGTTGTGTACAATAACAAGGAGCACGTGCATTCACCTCTTTAGAGTCACGTGAAATCTGTCAGAAGGAAACTTTTTAGAAACTGCTTCATAGGCAGTGTTTAAGACCAACACAATCAAGCTAAGTGGAGGCACTGAACACCTCAGGACGCCAGAGGATATATTTCCTGCTCACTTAGTCTCTGGTTGTTTAACAAAAGCAATGTCTTATAATCCTCAGTGCAATGATTTGCAACTTGAAAGCATCTTAGTTTTCCAATTGTGGGGAACTAAAGGTATTTCAAGAAGTGATTTTAAATATTCCTAGACTTGAACCAACTAAAAATAGCCAATGCAAATAAATACAAAATTGAAAGTCAAACCATGGTTTACCTTCTGTTGCTACACAACTAGGCCAAGAATATAGCAGCTTACCTCCCTTCTGCCTTGCTGAAGTAGGCATTAGTCCCTGGAAGCTCACTCAGCAGGCAAATGGAATGGAAAATAACTGCTGTGTGGTGGCAAGAAGGCCCTTGAAGGATTCCATCTGCCCTCTGCCCATGAGTAAATTCCCTTTTACCATGCCTGAGAATCTTCCATTCTAACTTCATTCTTCTGAGTTCCATAAAGCTTTTCAGCCTTCCAGAGTCCTCTATGAATTAAACATGAGAATCCTGGGAAGGCATCAAAGCACAAACCTTTCCAGTTATCATGTACCAGGAAGAGGGTAAATGAGGACCACAAAGGATCTTATGGCACTGTATTCTAGTGAGGAGGTACTGAGAGGAGAAGCAAGATACTGCAGAAGATATGACTGTTGAGCTAATCTGGGCATAGCTGAGCCAGAATAAGACTGCATAAAAGATTTCATTGAGCCTACTTGTGTTTGCCATTTCCAGGGGAGGACTTTTTTAAAAGTCGTCTTGAAGTCCAAATTTGAAGGCTGGGTAATGACAACTCCAAAGTTTTGGCCCCATGCCTAACTTGTGGCTCCTCAGATCTACTGGCATTTTTCAGACCCTCTGTGTGGTTCCTTTGTGCCTATTTCAAATAGCTCCTTTTTCTAAGCTCAGTTGTAAGATTGCAACTCTGAGTCTACATGGATTCTGCCAAATTCTGCCCTGATTCCAAGAAAGAAATGCACATCCGGAAAGGGCTAAGAAGAGCAGCAAGATTTTGCTCACAAAATCAGGATCTATTTCTTCATGCCTGAAATCCCAAGCTTTCCTCTCTTTATTTAGCAAAAATAGTAACTGGGTCAAATATAGAAAACTCACCACCTCTCCCTTTTATTTACTTCTCCATCTGTGTACAGGCTTCATCAATGATGACAGCGGGAATCGGCTTGGCTTTTGAGCTCTGGTTTGTTAGCTATTTGATATGAGGAAGCAGCTGGGAGAACATATATACACATGCCATTCCTGGGCCACATTCCAGGAGGGGCCTGCCATTGGGCTTTTCCCCATTTGCCAAGCGAGAAACTGTTCTGGAAGTCAGTTACAGAACCCTTAGAAAAGATGCTTTCCCTCTTTTGCTTTTTTTTTTTTTTTAAATCATACATGGAAGTATTTTAATAATACGTATTGTGTCTTTCTTCTAAATACAAAAGTAATAAATGTCCACTCCAGATCACAGTACTGCAAAAACACATTAAAACAAAGTAAAATAAAAGTAATCCATAATGCCACTACATAAATTAACCATAATGATTATTTGTTTATGTCTTTCTAGGATTTTTCTCTGCATACCTATGAAAATAAAGAAAATTATGAGTTATTCATAATCTTCCCATGCTTTTCAGTAATTTCTAAGCAAGGTGGATGCTGAGAAAAAGTCATTGAATCATTTCTTCCATTTCCTGTACACAATAAAGGAAAGTTGAAGATGAAGAGGAGACTTAGCTTGTTCTGCCTAAGAATGGACTAGAGCTGTGTTATCCAATACAATGGCCACAAAACACATAGGGGTAACTTAGGATCTCTATTATTAAATAAAATGTTAAAAATACATTTCTTCAGTTACACTAGCCACATTTCAAGTACTCAATTGCCTTGTGTGGTTAATTTAAATCAGTTAAAAATAAATAAAATTACAAGTGGGGGGCGGAGCAAGATAGCCGAATAGGAACAGCTCCAGTCTCCAACTCCCAGCATGAGCGACACAGAAGACTGGTGATTTCTGCATTTTCAACTGAGGTACTGGGGTCATCCCACTAGGGAGTGCCGGACAATCGGTGCTGGTCAGTTGCTGCAGCCCGACCATCGAGAGCTGAAGCAGGGCGGGGCATCGCCTCACCTGGGAAGCACAAGGGGGAAGGGAATCCCTTTTCCTAGCCAGGGGAACTGAGACACACAACACCTGGAAAATCGGGTAACTCCCACCCCAATACTGCGCTTTAAGCAAACGGGCACACCAGGAGAATATATCCCACACCTGGCCGGGAGGGTCCCACGCCCACGGAGCTTCCCTCATTGCTAGCACAGCAGTCTGCGATCTAACCGCAAGGCAGCAGCGAGGCTGGGGGAGGGGCGCCTGCCATTGCTGGGGCTTAAGCAGGTAAACAAAGCTGCTGGGAAGCTCGAATTGGGTGGAGCTCACAGCAGCTCAAGGAGACCTGCCTGTCTCTGTAGACTGCACCTCTGGGGACAGGGCACAGTTAACAACAACAACAACAAAAGCAGCAGAACCTTTGCAGATGCAAACGACTCTGTCTGACAGCTTTGAAGAGAGCAGTGGATCTCCCAACACGGAGGTTGAGATCTGAGAACGGACAGACTGCCTGCTCAAGTGGGTCCCTGACCCTGAGTAGCCTAACTGGGAGACATCCCCCACTAGGGGCAGTCTGACACCCCACACCTCACAGGGTGGAGTACACCCCTGAGAGGAAGCTTCCAAAGTAAGAATCAGACAGGTACACTCGCTGTTCAGCAATATTCTATCTTCTGCAACCTCTGCTGCTGATACCCAGGCAAACAGGGTCTGGAGTGGACCTCAAGCAATCTCCAACAGACCTACAGCTGAGGGTCCTGACTGTCAGAAGGAAAACTATCAAACAGGAAGGACACCTATACCAAAACCCCATCAGTACGTCACCATCATCAAAGACCAGAGGCAGATAAAACCACAAAGATGGGGAAAAAGCAGGGCAGAAAAGCTGGAAATTCAAAAAATAAGAGCATCTCCCCCTGCAAAGGAGCGCAGCCATCGCCAGCAACAGATCAAAGCTGGTCAGAGAATGACTTTGACGAGATGAGAGAAGAAGGCTTCAGTCCATCAAACTTCTCAGAGCTAAAGGAGGAATTACGTACCCAGCGCAAAGAAACTAAAAATCTTGAAAAAAGAGTGGAAGAATTGACAGCTAGACTAATTAATGCAGAGAAGGTCATAAACGAAATGACAGAGATGAAAACCATGACACGAGAAATACGTGACAAATGCACAAGCTTCAGTAACCGACTCGATCAACTGGAAGAAAGAGTATCAGCGATTGAGGATCAAATGAATGAAATGAAGCGAGAAGAGAAAACCAAAAGAAAAAAGAAGAAAAAGAAATGAACAAAGCCTGCAAGAAGTATGGGATTATGTAAAAAGACCAAATCTACGTCTGATTGGGGTGCCTGAAAGTGAGGGGGAAAATGGAACCAAGTGGAAAACACTCTTCAGGATATCATCCAGGAGAACTTCCCCAACTAGTAGGGCAGGCCAACATTCAAATTCAGGAAATACAGAGAACACCACAAAGATACTCCTCCAGAAGAGCAACTCCAAGACACATAATTGCCAGATTCACCAAAGTTGAAATGAAGGAAAAAATCTTAAGGGCAGCCAGAGAGAAAGGTCGGGTTACCACAAAGGGAAGCCCATCAGACTAACAGCAGATCTCTCAGCAGAAACTCTACAAGCCAGAAGAGAGTGGGGGCCAATATTCAACATTCTTAAAGAAAAGAATTTTCAACCCAGAATTTCATATCCAGCCAAACTAAGTTTCATCAGTGAAGGAGAAATAAAATCCTTTACAGATAAGCAAATGCTTAGAGATTTTGTCACCACCAGGCCTGCCTTACAAGAGACCCTGAAGGAAGCCCTAAACATGGAAAGGAACAACCGGTACCAGCCATTGCAAAAACATGCCAAAATGTAAAGACCATCGAGGCTAGGAAGAAACTGCATCAACTAACGAGCAAAATAACCAGTTAATATCATAATGGCAGGATCAAGTTCACACATAACAATATTAACCTTAAATGTAATGGACTAAATGCTCCAATTAAAAGACACAGACTGGCAAACTGGATAAAGAGTCAAGACCCATCAGTCTGCTGTATTCAGGAGACCCATCTCACATGCAGAGACATACATAGGCTCAAAATAAAGGGATGGAGGAAGATCTACCAAGCAAATGGAGAACAAAAAAAGCAGGGGTTGCAATCCTAGTCTCTGATAAAATAGACTTTAAACCATCAAAGATCAAAAGAGACAAAGAAGGCCATTACATAATGGTAAAGGGATCAATTCAACAGGAAGAGCTAACTATCCTAAATATATATGCACCCAATACAGGAGCACCCAGATTCATAAAGCAAGTCCTTAGAGACTTACAAAGAGACTTAGACTCCCATACAATAATAATGGGAGACTTCAACACTCCACTGTCAACATTAGACAGATCAACGAGACAGAAAGTTAACAAGGATATCCAGGAATTGAACTCATCTCTGCACCAAGCGGACCTAATAGACATCTATAGAACTCTCCACCCCAAATCAACAGAATATACATTCTTCTCAGCACCACATCGCACTTATTCCAAAATTGACCACATAATTGGAAGTAAAGCACTCCTCAGCAAATGTACAAGAACAGAAATTATAACAAACTGTCTCTCAGACCACAGTGCAATCAACTAGAACTCAGGACTAAGAAACTCAATCAAAACCGCTCAACTACATGGAAACTGAACAACCTGCTCCTGAATGACTACTGGGTACATAACGAAATGAAGGCAGAAATAAAGATGTTCTTTGAAACCAATGAGAACAAAGATACAACATACCAGAATCTCTGGGACACATTTAAAGCAGTGTGTAGAGGGAAATTTATAGCACTAAATGCCCACAAGAGAAAGCAGGAAAGATCTAAAATTGACACTCTAACATCACAATTAAAAGAACTAGAGAGGCAAGAGCAAACACATTCAAAAGCTAGCAGAAGGCAAGAAATAACTAAGATCAGAGCAGAACTGAAGGAGATAGAGACACAAAAACCCTCCAAAAAATCAATGAATCCAGGAGTTGGTTTTTGAAAAGATCAACAAAATTGACAGACCGCTAGCAAGACTAATAAAGAAGAAAAGAGAGAGGAATCAAATAGATGCAATAAAAATGATAAAGGGGATATCACCACCGACCCCACAGAAATACAAACTACCATCAGAGAATACTATAAACACCTCTACGCAAATCAACTAGAAAATCTAGAAGAAATGGATAATTTCCTGGACACTTACACTCTTCCAAGACTAAACCAGGAAGAAGTTGAATTCCTGAATAGACCAATAGCAGGCTCTGAAATTGAGGCAATAATTAATAGCCTACCAACCAAAAAAAGTCCAGGACCAGATGGATTCACAGCTGAATTCTACCAGAGGTACAAGGAGGAGCTGGTACCATTCCTTCTGAAACTATTCCAATCAATAGAAAAAGAGGGAATCCTCCCTAACTCATTTTATGAGGCCAACATCATCCTGATACCAAAGCCTGGCAGAGACACAACAAAAAAAGAGAATTTTAGACCAATATCCCTGATGAACATCGATGCAAAAATCCTCAATAAAATACTGGCAAACCAGATTCAGCAGCACATCAAAAAGCTTATCCACCATGATCAAGTGGGCTTCATCCCTGGGATGCAAGGCTGGTTCAACATTCGCAAATCAATAAATGTAATCCAGCATATAAACAGAACCAAAGACAAGAACCACATGATTATCTCAATAGATGCAGAAAAGGCTTTTGACAAAATTCAACAGCCCTTCATGCTAAAAACGCTCAATAAATTCGGTATTGATGGAACGTACCTCAAAATATAAGAGCTATTTATGACAAACCCACAGCTAATATCATACTGAATGGGCAAAAACTGGAAAAACTCCCTTTGAAAACTGGCACAAGACAGGGATGCCCTCTCTCACCACTCCTATTCAACATAGTGTTGGAAGTTCTGGCTAGGGCAATCAGGCAAGAGAAAGAAATCAAGGGTATCCAGTTAGGAAAAGAAGAAGTCAAATTGTCCCTGTTTGCAGATGACATGATTGTATATTTAGAAAACCCCATGTCTCAGCCCAAAATCTCCTTAAGCTGATAAGCAACTTCAGCAAAGTCTCAGGATACAAAATTAATGTGCAAAAATCACAAGCATTCTTATACACCAGTAACAGACAGAGAGCCAAATCATGAATGAACTTCCATTCACAATTGCTTCAAAGAGAATAAAATACCTAGGAATCCAACTTACAAGGGATGTAAAGGACCTCTTCAAGGAGAACTACAAACCACTGCTCAGTGAAATCAAAGAGGACACAAACAAATGGAAGAACATACCATGCTCATGGATAGGAAGAATCAATATCGTGAAAATGGCCATACTGCCCAAGGTTATTTATAGATTCAATGCCATCCCCATCAAGCTACCAATGAGTTTCTTCACAGAATTGGAAAAAACTGCTTTAAAGTTCATATGGAACCAAAAAAGAGCCCACATTGCCAAGACAATCCTAAGTCAAAAGGACAAAGCTGGAGGCGTCACGCTACCTGACTTCAAACTATACTACAAGGCTACAGTAACCAAAACAGCATGGTACTGGTACCAAAACAGAGATATAGACCAATGGAACAGAACAGAGTCCTCAGAAATAATACCACACATCTACAGCCATCTGATCTTTGACAAACCTGACAAAAACAAGAAATGGGGAAAGGATTCCTATTTAATAAATGGTGCTGGGAAAATTGGCTAGCCATAAGTAGAAAGCTGAAACTGGATCCTTTCCTTACTCCTTATACAAGATTAATTCAAGATGGATTAGAGACTTAAATGTTAGACCTATACCATAAAAACCCTAGAAGAAACCTAGGTAATACCATTCAGGACATAGGCATGGGCAAGGACTTCATGTCTAAAACACCAAAAGCAACGGCAGCAAAAGCAAAAATTGACAAATGGGATCTAATTAAACTAAAGAGCTTCTGCACAGCAAAAGAAACTACCATCAGAGTGAACAGGCAACCTACAGAATGGGAGAAAATTTTTGCAATCTACTCATCTGACAAAGGGCTAATATCCAGAATCTACAAAGAACTCAAACAAATATACAAGAAAAAAACAAACAACCCCATCAAAAAGTGGGCAAAGGATATGAACAGACATTTCTCAAAAGAAGACATTCATACAGCCAACAGACACATGAAAAAATGCTCATCATCACTCGCCATCAGAGAAATGCAAATCAAAACCACAATGAGATACCATCTCACACCAGTTAGAATGGCAATCATTAAGAAGTCAGGAAACAACAGGTGTTGGAGAGGATGTGGAGAAATAGGAACACTTTTACACTGTTGGTGGGATTGTAAACTAGTTCAACCATTATGGAAAACAGTATGGCGATTCCTCAAGGATCTAGAACTAGATGTACCATATGACCCAGCCATCCCACTACTGGGTATATACCCAAGGATTATAAATCATGCTGCTATAAAGACACATGCACACGTATGTTTATTGCGGCACTATTCACAATAGCAAAGACTTGGAATCAACCCAAATGTCCATCTGTGACAGACTGGATTAAGAAATTGTGGCACATATACACCATGGAATACTATGCAGCCATAAAAAAGGATGAGTTTGCGTCCTTTGTAGGGACATGGATGCAGCTGGAAACCATCATTCTTAGCAAACTATCACAAGAAGAGAAAACCAAACACCGCATGTTCTCACTCATAGGTGGGAACTGAACAATGAGATCACTTGGACTCGGGAAGGGGAACATCACACACCGGGGCCTATCATGGGGTGGGGCGAGGGGGAAGGGATTGCATTAGGAGTTATACCTGATATAAATGATGAATTGATGGGTGCTGACAAGTTGATGGGTGCAGCACACCACCATGGCACAAGTATACATATGTAACAAACCTGCACGTTATGGACATGTACCGTAGAACTTAAAGTATAATAAATAAAAAATAAATAAATAATAAACAAATAAATAAATAAATAAATAAAATTAAAAATATATTTCTCAGTTGGACCAGTCACACTTCAAGTGCAGCCACATGTGGCTAGTGGCTGCCACATTGGACAGAGCCGTTTATAGTACATTTTGATCACTGCAGAAAATTCTATTGTATATGCTAGACTAGAGGAGCACAGAAGGCTGCATGGTGGTGATGGTGGTGGTGATGGTGATAGAGGAGGAAAAAGAGGAGATGATTCTGCCCGTAGAAAGGGAGTTACTGAATGCGTTTGAGAGAAAGTGAAGGGAGAACAGCAGCTGCAGAAGGACATTGGTGGAAAATAGAAATGTTTAAAGGAAAGTGATTTAGGAGGCTGTTTGACATATGAAATGACTTCATCCCTATAACATTTTCTTATAAAATTTTTGAGAAAACCTATGTCACTTATTTATATTTAGATTTGGATCTGTGGGTGTGTGTGTTTACATGTGATACACGTTACTGACCTCAAAGCGGACATCTAGAAAAAGTAAGTTTGGCCTACATTTGGGTTATGTAAGATATACATGGGTATATAAAACAAATGAGACATGAGATTTTAACAGAATGTATTGTCTTGTTTCTTGCTCTTATTCACTTAGCAATGTCAGAAACATTTCTCATGTCATCTTTTATATATACATACAATCAATTAAATACATATATCATTATATATACAACAAACACATATTCCTTTAGGAAATATTTCTAGAAGTCCAATAGGTTGGGAGAGAAGATATACACAATTTTAATGCTCTCAATATATTATTTTGACATTGCTCTCCAGAGCAAATACAACAACATAATTACCCACAGTAATGTATGCACATTCCCATTTCTTCACATGCTCATCAAAACTACATATTTTTATTCTTTTTATTTTTGATGTTTTCAGAGGCAAAAACACAGTATTTGTTTTAATTAGAAGTATTTTGAGGTTTCTCTAATCATGTGCAGAAAGAACAATATCAATGCTAACACTAATATCATCTTTAGTCTCTCAAAGCATCATGGGGAAACCTCTCCATGAAGTCTGGAAAAGGTACCCTAAACCAAACAACCTCTTATAATTCAATTCAAACAAATCTCTTCTGACTTAAGTCTCCAAATCACTTGGTGCCTCTATGAGAACACTTAGTAATCTGCTTGTACTAAATATATTTATATACATCTCCATTTATCCCCACTGGATCAGGATTATATTTCATTCCCTTGTGAACCACTTTTGCGACTTAGCACAATGTTGTTTATACAAAGACAGTGAAGGACATATGTATTAAGTTGAAGAGCTTTTGCTCTTCTTTGAAACCTTGAGCTTCTGATGGGAAAATACAGAGACATAGTGCTGACAGTACCAGAACAGTTTTTAATCCTAATTCTTCTCTTTTTGAGCTTCAGTTTCTCTATCTATAAAATGAGGGAGTTAACCTAGCTGATGTTTCTGATCTAAAACAATTGTATTCCAAGGCCCCAAGTGTGTGTAGGGATTAAGTGGGATGGGGTGAGAGAGGTGTGTGGTCTTCACATGAGTCTATGCATGCAAGTGTGTGTGTAGGAAGAGGGGAGGAGTGATTAACAGATGTTCCCTCCTCTCTGCTGGGAACCCTTAGAGATAAGGGAAAAGAAGAGGCAGCAACAGGTTTGAACACCAATTAGATAAGACTTCAAGATATACAAGCACACCCTAATAAATTGTTTTGTGATGCCTGCTCTGGGCCTTGGGGAGAAAAGTTCCCATGATCTTTTAGAAGCTGAAGGTCGTATCAAAGTGCCAACGTTTGCATTGTTCTTTCTATACTGAAGTCGCAACCAAAAAAGGATGTCTGTGTAGCTTAGTTCTTGATTAAAAGTAGCAAGATCATTTACCAACATGAGTTAGTAGACCCCTGAGGCTGACATTGAATGGTTCTAATATTTTGGAGTCTCTATTCTAACTACCATTCTGAACAAGTTTTATGCCAAGGACAGAACATTTCATCAGTGGAATATCTGGGTGCTATGGCCTTATGAATAAATGACTGCCTGGCTGGTTGTTGGAGATTTTGTGTGGTAATAAGGGTTTTCAGAAGGGCATGTCTTTATCCTAATAAGAAGATAGTCATTCTTCAAATAATACATCACGAGCATCCAACATCCCAGTCACAGACAAGACTGTTTTTAGGCATAAACACAACATCAGGTTTGCACATTATACTGTAGTCTGAAGAAATCTATTTTTCTGCCTTTTTCTTGGGTCAATAGAGAGTTCATTGAATCGGGGAGACTTTCTGCAGATTCATTGTGAAGAGTCACACTTATTCCTACAAGATGTAGAACTTGAGAACGCAAAGAACATTGAAAATTATTTTTCAGATGGGTTAACTGAGGTCCTGGAGGCAGAAAAGATTTTTCCAGTGTCTCAGAGATGGTAAAGGGGCAGACCAGGACTCGAAGCCAACTACTCGACTCTCAGTTCAGTAGCAAATGCTGAGGAGCTCCCCTGCCCCTATTTCATCCACGCCACCCATACTGATTGGTTACTTACTGTGTGCCTGGCACAATGATAGATACTGGGGAGACACATGTGAACAGGGCAGATCCATCTCTCCGGATGCTTTCTGGGATGGCTGCTTCCTGAATTACTAAAACACTACTTGGCTGAGCTCTGAACTCACATCTGAGGACCATTTGCACCAGGACCAAAAATATCAGTATTTTCTTACTATCAAGAGTCTATAGGACCTTGTATTGGTGACTGAGTGACTTCCAGTTGTCTCTTTATTTGTTCCATCCACTCAGCAATGTACAAAGGACTAGGAGATATTTACATTCTTCTTTGCTGAGAAATTTCAAAAAATACAGTCTCTTTATAAACTGCATTATGAGAACACTAAAATAAAACTAACATTCATTCTGTCAGGGGCATCTGTGCCAAACATGGATTTTACCAAATTCACAGTGCCTTCGAGGTCACATTTTTATTAGTTGAAAAATGCTTAGTATGTTTCAGGAGGAAGGAGAAAAATCAAATTATTCCATCAAGTCAGAAGCTCTAAGTGACTGATGAAAGACCAGAACTTTAGGCCTGTTTGACTCTGCAGGGTCCACACAAGAAATGTCAGCAGGAACTTGGGCAATGGCTGTGGGAAGAAGAACAAACGTCCCCAAGATAGGATCATCAGGACTAATGGGTCTGTGTTAACTCAGTAGTCATGCATCCCTCAGATATTATTGAGCCCTTGCTATGGGCCAAGCCTGTGCATTCCAGTAATATTTACTTCTGTAGCACCCCTTAAATTGTGATTTGTCTGTAGTTCTACAGATATGCCTTATCTCTTAAACTAGAAAGTAAGCTCTTTGAGGTCAGATGCTATGGTTTATATGTCTTTGTACCCACCTCCCAGAATGACTATGGAGAAAAAGTTCTAAAATACTAGAGAGGGAGGGGTTAAGTGATGTACAGAAGAGCTACCTTTTTTTCCAGCTGTCCTAAAGAATTATTGAGTACAGAACATGGCAATGCTGTCCAGAACATCCCAATTGGAAAACTTCCTAGTGCCTATTCCTATGTTTATCCCACACTCAGCATTCTGTTTGTTCCCACTTACCCCAACAGTCACCTCATCCTTGCCTTGACCTGTTCCCTTGTATATTACTTATATTAAAATATGTTAGTTCCTTCAGGATCGTTAGCTCCTTGGGGACTATGTGTCATTAATCTGTGGTCACTCTTCCCCATAGAACCCAGTACATTTGCACATACTAGGCAAACAAGAAATATTTTTAAAATAAAACATAATAACAGGGACAGGTTAATAGCAAATATGCCACAAGCCATGGATCTTCACTTGCGCTGGTTTGCCTTTTTTCCAAATGGATCATATCCTAAATGGAGTTCTTCATTTACCAAATCCAATCTCACTGCAATCTCCTTTATATCTGTCCTTGGCATCAATAGCACAAAGAATCTTCCAGTCTCCCAAGCTGGGTACTTTGGGGGTGTCTTTGATGAAAATAAGATGTGAATGGCAATACATCAAAACTGAACGATTTAACAGACATTTGAAAACTGAGGCAGAGGTGGAAGAGTCCTGCTTTTCCTCTGAGACTGGAGAGAAGAATGAGATAACATGTATAGAAGAGATGACTTGAGGTAGAGATGAGTTGAGGTAGAGATAAGAGGATATACAAAGGACTCAATCTCAGCAAAGCAGGAGAGATAATCTGCTAAGGCTGGGGGTGGGTGGAGGCTTGAGGAGAGAAGAGGAACTCTGGAATAACTGGTGTCAGGAACTCCCTTGAGTATTGACAAGATTGAAATTCTGCATCAAGGATCCTGAATCAACATGACATCCTCAAATAAAGGTCTCATTGTTTGTAGTTTTTGAAAAATGACTGTAGGAACTGACTAAATTAAGTATTCTTCTTAGACAATTCGTGGGTATAAGATGGATGTTCCTTGTGTAGAGTGGCCCATTTAAACAGGTCCCATTTAAAATTAAGTTAGGACACAGCTATTCTAGATACAGTATAAGATGATTTTCTTTTGCAATTCCTCCATTTGAGTTTTAGGATGGGATAGAAAGTCAATTTCTAAACATTAACCTTCTGTATCATTAATTTTACTTGCTGAAATATGCTAACTCATATTATTGTTCTGACCTCTTCCAACCTTTGGCTTTATGTAGGTCATTTTTACCCTCTTATTTTTAAGACAAAGACACAGCCACACACAAAAAGGTAGAGCTTAGTAAATTATTATATGAATAATACCCTTATAAACACTACTAGCTTAAAACATGACCAGTCACCCCACAAGTTTCTTCAAATGCCCAGTCATGAATACGACCTCTCTCTCCCTCCAGACGTAAATAGTATCCTGAACTTTATACTAATCATTTCACTGCACTCTTTATGGTTTCATCACCCAAAGGTGAATTGCTAGACACTATAATATAATCTTACCCATTAAAAAAAAAACCTGATATGTCTTGTAAACTTATATTAATCTATAGGTTCTTCCTCTGTCCATTTCTTTTCCCTAGCATTTATATGCTAAAGAACCCAGGCTGTTTTACCTGTAGAAGTTCCCACAGTCTGCATGTTGCTGATTACATACTCATGGTGCTCTTCCATATGCTCTTCTGTATTTACCGGTGGATCCTGGCCTTGTTCAGTCTCAGGTTTTCACTTTTTTTGTTGTTTGCAGACATTGATGTTCAATTGCAAAATGAACACATTCTATAATTTTATTTTCATTTATTGGTTGGAATATTTTTATTGAGATATATTTATATACCATAAAAGTAACTATTTTAAAATACACAATTCCATGATTTTTAGTATATTTACAAAGTTGTGCCATCATCACCCTGTTTCTTGTTGTTATTGCTCTTTAATAACTTTTCTGAACTAATTTTGTAAAGTTTGCATTCTTTGCTGCGTGTGGTCAGTGGTCACTAAAGTCTCAGCTGCGTTAGTTTGGTGATCAGTTAATGATTAGACAGAGATTTCCTTAAATGCCTGGAAATAATAACCTTCCAGTCTTTTCCTAGAGGCTCTGTGTGTGTGTGCTGGGACATGCTTTCAATTCCCAGTCAGGCAGTTTTCAGCTATGCCTTAGCCTCCCCTTCCTCCTTGTGCAATAAACGTATGTTAGCTGGCACGGAGAGTGTGAGACTTTCTTACTGTGCATGTGCATAGTTCTTCAAATGTGTGCATCCTTCTAGAGTCTCAGGAACATGTTGTAGCTTTTCAAAGTTCCTATTGACATCTCATTCCCCCGCTTTTCCTTTTAAGCTCTCTGGTTAGCCAATTGTTTACCCCATTTGTCATCCACTACTTCAGGAAGATTCAAGCTTCAACAATTGTCTTCCAATATTTTCAACACACTTCTCCAGGGAAGGGGCTTTTTGCACTATAGGTGATCTCTATTCCGGGTCTACTAAAGACACCCTGGCAAGTGAAGTCTTCCAGGAAACCACCAGACACTTCAAATAACCACAATTCTTTAGGAAAGGGATTTTGATGGAGCTCCAACTCTGTTCTGCCCCATCTAGTGGCTGCCAAGATGCTGGTTTCCACTGTGATTGGAGTCTGGTCGCTTTCAAGGCTACTGTGAAAATGAAGCCGGGGGATAGACATAAGAATGGGAAAATACCATACAAAGCTCACTATTCTTACTGAGATTAAGCCATTTTCTTGAACAAAGCTTCCTTTTTTCTAGCCTCTTGTTAATTTCCAGAGTTCTAAAAGCATTGATTCTGACATTCTTTTGCCAATTTTCTTCTATCAAGAAGGAAGAGAGAATTTTCGGAGGTCTTTACCATTTTGGCTGATATCTGATGATGGAAATGATTTCATATATATAAAAAAAAACTTTCTCTCATCCTATATAGGAAAGATAATAAATGTTGGCTTCTTTTTTATTTTTATTTTTTGCCCATATCTTATCATCCTTAAAAAACCATCAATTATTATTTTTAAAACAATTATGAACTTATTAAATAATCCTATTTGGTGGTTTTCAACTCATTGAAATTCTCATAATTATTGTAGCACAATCTGTAACTTTGGTCAGTGAGAATTTATTTCAATGGGTTCCCAAGTCATTTTGGCATGACATTAATATTACTTAATAGTTTCTTATCAAGGATATTAGGATGTTTGGGGTTTATCTTGTTCATTTCCTGCCTCAGACCTGGAATCAACTATTTTTTCCCAAGAGCCCTGGCTTCTTTTGGGCATCAGGGGTGCTCACTGCTAATAGATTCATCATTGTTTCTAACCTTTTTAGTGTACTAAGCAAGGGAATACATATTTAAAGACAAAATATCTCATGTTTTCATACTGATATTTCTGTTTTAAATTCAGGATGACATGGTTTTTAATGTCTTTTATATTTCATTTGTATTTCCTTTCTTCCACATTAAGAGTCAATTTTCTCACTGACACAGAGATGATAGACTTAAAACACTGCTTCTCAATATTTTATTCATTAATGATGCCCCCAAATAGCTTTTGATATATGTTTTTCCTAATAGCCCTCCACCATTAAATTTTAATACCATAGATATACTGTGTATTTGTTACCATACTGCATGTATATCTGCACTTTATATATATCTGCACTTTATCCACTTCCTTGTTTATATATAACAAGTGGATGACTTTTTTCACTCCCCAAGATCATTCTTTGCCCTCTTGAGAGTAATATTAGTCCCATTGAGAATACATGACTTAGGACATTCTGTACTCATTTGCTCTTTTCCATGTACACACACAATAATATCTGTATAACAATACTATTATGGTCTCTGCCAAATGGTTATTGAAAATAATTTAGGATTTTGCATGTGCTAACCCCTTTCTTCTCCAATTTTTGTCTGTTGTACTGTACCTAAAATGCCTCATCATATAGCCATACATACTCTCTCCTAACTCTCATTTAGACTTAATTCTAGGAGTAATTGCATATTTAATGCATATCACCAATACTTATGTTGGTATCTATCTAGAGATGTCTAATAAGTTTTAATTGTTTAACATTCATTTTTCATTGTTTTCCTCAGAAAGGACTTATGCAAACAAGTATTTTAGCTCCTATATATTGCTGACAATTTGTTCATTGTATACAGGAAGATCTGTGTTCGTGGATATAAAATTCCTGGTTCATATGTTCTTTCCTTACGTACCTTAAAATATTATTCAATTATCTTGTGGCATAAATAATTGCTGTTGAAAAGTCTAATGACAGTCCGATTTTATTTTTCCTTATAAGCCTTGCTTTATTTAGGATGCTTGAAGTTTTTATCAATTTCTTTAATGCCCAGTAACTTTAGTAGAATATATTCCTTGTTTGTCACTCTCAGTCAGTATTCTCAGGTACACAGTGAGGGTGCTTTCTCAATGTGTAGTTAAGTAAGTATATGTGTGTACATGTATTTTTTGTGTGTATCTGTTCTGTTCACTTGCTTCAGTTTCCTTTCACAGATTTCTAATATCTGTATGTTGGATCATTTTTGCTTACCTTCCATTCTTGTAATTTTCTTTCAAGTTATTTCATATTTTCACTTATGTTTATTTTTTTAAAGTTTTACCTTTTAATCTTCTGTTTCTGGTAAGACATTATTTGTTGTACTTATTATCTTTTGTATTTCTTCTAGTTTACTCTTCATTTCTTTTTTTTTTTTAGTTTCTAATTCTTGAGTTTGGTTACCCAATTTTTGAGTTTTTCTAATTATCATTTGTTCAGCTACTCCTTGACTTACAATAGGTTATGTCTGAATAAACCCATCATAAAGTTGAAAAACTGTAAGTCAAACCATTATAAGTTGGGGACTGTCTGTATTGCTTGTCCGTATCTTGTATCATGTTCTTAATATGTTTTAGTTTGTTTCAAAATAATATAATTTGATCTGTTTTTTAAGCATGCCTTTCTGATACATTTTCATGGTATTTAGGGATATTACTTTGCTCCTTATTCTCTTTTCTTGTAATTACTTCTTATGAGGTTTTACCTTAACACGTTTTTGTTGCTCATTTTAATGTGAATTGGCTTTGACTCATCTTTTAGAAACAGGCATGATTCAGATGGATTTTCTAACTTCAAAAGACACCCTGTCGCTATTTTTGTGTAATGTTAAACAATATGGCCACTTGTTTTCTGAGATTTTCTTTATCTTTTTCCCTCCTTGTCTTTGATTTGGACCTCCTTTTCCCTCCTCTCCATTGTTTCTAACATGTTCTAATTGTACTCAACCTCCAGGATTTCCTCCTCAATATGGGGCTCCATCCTAGAAAAGGAGTCCTAGTGGGTCAATCTTAATAGGTCATAGAAAGTACACAGCTCCAAGCCCCTTTAGACCTTCTTAAGCTAGGCTCCTATATTTTATTTTTAATAATTTAATTTTTGTTTATATCCTTCAATGTATCCCAGTACTTTTCATATTTATCATTTTCATCAGTTGCAAACATTTTCATTAAGTTTAAAATGCCATAATTTTATAACCATTTCTCTGTTAATGGCTGTTTGGGATATGTCCAGTTTTCCATAATAATATGTAATACATAATGCTTTCTTTCTTTTGAATAATATCTTTAAAACATATCCAAGAGTGAGATTATTTATTAAAAGGTATGAACATTTTATGGCTCTTGCTAAAAAGTACCAGATTGCTCATCAAATTGACCAAAATCATTTACAATGCCACTAGAAATATATAAATGTGTTAATTTCCCCATAGTCCCATCGCTGGTTTTAATAATGCTCCTTTATTGTTGCTAATTTTGGAGGTATAAAGTGACATGTCATTGCTGTTCCAATTTGCACTTCTTTTCTTCTTGGCAAGACTGCAGTTTCCTATGTCAATATACTAATGATGCCTCATCTTATGTAATCATTCTTCACATCTTTTGACCACTGTCCACAGGGAACTTAATGTAAACTTATAAAAACTCTTAGTACATTTTAGAAATGCATCTGCCATTATATATATTAAATATAGTTTTCTCTTTTGTCACTTAACTTTTGTCATGGTTTTGTTGCATTTTAGTAGTATTAATTTTTGTGCAATCACACTGCCTATCTTTTCCTTTGTAATTTATTTTCCTACTTTAATCAAATATTATCTCCCTCCCTAGGCTGAATAAGTGTTCTATTTTCTCTTGGTTTTTTTTAGCCATGTAATTACATTTTTCTGAATATTTCACACTTTAATTTTTGTGTTCTTGATTGGGATATGTCACATGAGGTATAGGTTTAAGTCAATTTTTCTCCATAGTAATCTCAAATTATCCCACTATCATTTAAGTAAATGAACTCATTCCTTGTTGCTTTGTTAAATTTAGCAGGATCTATACTGAACTCTAACATATTGATTAAAGTTCATACTATTGTTTGCCAGAAGGCACCCAAAAAGATTCAAACAGGCCGCGTTAGTTATGCTGCTTTTTGAGAAACCAAAGGCAATGTTGCTGCTGTCTTATCATCAGGCCATATAGTGGCAAGTGCTCAGAGTTTCTTTATTCTTTCCTTCACTCCCTTTCCTTCCTTCTTTCTATAGAGGAAGCTCCACCCATCCCTTGGCTCTATTTCCACCACAGATATGATGAGGTACCAGCCTAAGAAAAGTCTGACCTTTCTATCCTTTATGGATGGAAAACAGGTAGGGTGTGGGGAGATCTACCATCTGTACCCATAAGCCTTTTCCTATAAATCTCCTTTCTTCACACTTCCTCATTATCCAGGATCTGATTCTTCTCTGATAGAAGTAAGCAAACAGTGCTGAATGAAAGAGAGAATGCTTGGAAGGCTTGAATCGACAATCACACTTCCATACAATCTTTACATTAAGCAGTAGATGTGTTTCTGAAGTGTGAATTGAATTACTGTAAATTTAGCTCTGTTTTCCCAATGAATAGAGTTAAAATATACACCTTCCTTGTGGCATCATTGACAAGTAACTTTGTTAATCTAACCTTTGTTAAAACAAATACATGTTTCAGAATCATCTGTGAGGTTTTTTTTAAGTATACAACCTGTTCACGCCTCTCCCTAAGGCTCTATATGGCTTAGTGCCTGAATATTTAAAGAGCTAGTAAAAGGAGAGATGAGGAATATAGGAATGTGTGAAGCTTTACAAAGCCCCCTGCACACACGCTGAAAACCTCTGGAGCAAAGTACACTGATGTTTTATATGTTCTGAGTTTTTCTTTATTAGATTTGCTTAGAGTGTAGCCTATCATCGGTGGCATACACTGCTAGCCAAACCCTCTGGCATGCCAAAGAATGTAGACAGATATAAAGAGGGCCATTAACAATTTTTAAATTAAATTGAATTTTCAAAAAAACATATTTCCAAAGGAAAGATTGTGTGCATTTGGCATTCTTTGCTCTGTAGTTAAACTAAGCTGTTGTATTTGAGTTTAGATGGCAAAAAAACGAATGATACAAAAACTGCTTGAGAGGCAACTTTTAAGCTTTGGGTATCCAGGCTAGGACTCATGAGACATAATTGCCTATTAGACATTGGACCTGAAATTAAAGCAAACAGTAGCTGTGTAAACATAATACTTAAGGACTCAGTATCCAGAGATACTTTGGACAACCAAATCTATGTTTACTAAGCTCCTACTACGAATCAGACACTGTTCTAGAGTCTACCACTAGCATAGGTTGGTAGCAGGTAAAAAATGGATGCAGCAAAGCAGAAAGCAATCACAACCCATGCTTCTGGTTGTGCTCATATCTACAATGACCTGAGGAAAACAATGAGCCTACTATCAATCAGTGTTGAATTTTTGAAGGCCATTTCTCTTGAGAGAAAGGAGAGGAGTAAAATATCAATGGACTACATTGGCCTTCTAGGGATCATCTCTTATCATATGCCACTTGCCTTAAAATTAAGCCCGTCGGTTGAACTCTCTCATTACATATTTGAGGAAAGAACTTGAGGTATGTTCTTTCTTCTTTCCACACTCTCAGCTCAATCAGAGCTTTAATTTTCTTTCTTTCTTTTTTTTTTTCTGGTTTTTGTTGTTACTTTTTTTTTTTCCCCCTTAAATATACTTTAAGTTTCAGGGTACATGTGCACAACGTGCAGGTTTGTTACATATGTATACATGTGCCATGTTGGTGTGCTGCACCCATTAACTCATCATTTACATTAGGTATATCTCCTAATGCTATCCTTCCCCCAACCCCTCCTCACAACAGGACCCGGTGTGTGACGTTCCCCTTCCTGTGTCCAAGTGATCTCATTGTTCAATTGCCACCTATGAGTGAGAACATGTGGTGTTTGGTTTTCTGTTCTTGTGATAGTTTGCTGAGAATGATGGTTTCCAGCTGCATCCATATCCCTACAAAGGACACAAACTCATCCTTTTTTATGGCTGCATAGTATTCCATGGTGTATATGTGCCACATTTTCTTCATCCAGTCCGTCACTGATGGACATTTGGGTTGATTCCAAGTCTTTACTATTGTGAATAGTGCCGCAATAAACATACGTGTGCATGTGTCTTTATAGCTGCATGATTTATAATCCTTTGGGTATATACCCAGTAGTGGGATGGCTGGGTCATATGGTACATCTAGTTCTAGATCCTTGAGGAATCGCCATACTGTTTTCCATAATGGTTGAACTAGTTTACAATCCCACCAACAGTGTAAAAGTGTTCCTATTTCTCCACATCCTCTCCAACACCTGTGTTTCCTGACTTTTGAATGATTGCCATTCTAACTGGTGTGAGATGGAATCTCACTGTGGTTTTGATTTGCATTTCTCTGATGGCGAGTGATGATGAGCATTTTTTCATGTATCTGTTGGCTGTATGAATGTCTTCTTTTGAGAAATGTCTGTTCATATCCTTTGCTCAAATATGGAAAGACCATGCATCTTCTGCCCTTATACCTGTCTCTGCAAGGCTTTCTTAAAACTGAGATGATCAGAATGTTTATTTCATGGTCACATTTAAATGTTTTTAATTTTTAACTATGCTACAACACACATAACATAAAAACATCTACTATCTTTACTATTTTTAAGTATACAGTTAGTAATGTAGAGTATATTCATATTGTTGTGCAACAGATCTTCAGAGCTTTTTCATTCAACAAAAGGAAACTCCATAACCATTAAACGACTATCTATGTCTTCATCCTTCTATCTCCTGGAAACCACCATTATACTTTCTATGAGTTTGACTAGATACTTCAGATACATGAAACCATACAACATATTTCTTTTTGTGACTAGATTATTTCATTTAGCATAGTGTCCTCAAGGTTCATCCATGTTGTAGCATGGGTCAGTATTTCCTTCCTTTTAAAGGCTGAATGATATTCCACTGTTAATACATGCCACGTTTTGTTTATCTATTCACCTGTCTACGGACATTTGGTTACTACCATCTTTTGGCTATTATAAATAATGCTGCTGTAAACATGGGTGATCATAGCACCAATAATCGAAGAAGCATTCAACACCCTGCTTTCAAATTTGGAGGATATATACCTCGAAGCAGAATTAATAGATCTTATGGTAGTTCTACTTTTAGTTTTTTGAGGAACTCCCATACTGTTTTCCATAGTAGCTATACCATTTTACATTTCCACAAACAGTGAACAAGGCTTTCAGTTTCTCTACATCCTCACCAGCACTTGACATTTTCTGCTTTTTTGACAGTAGCCATCCTAATGTATGCAAAGTGATATCTCATTGTAGTTTTGATTTGCATATCCCTGATGATTAGTCATGTAGAGCATCTCTTCATATGCTTATTGGCCACTTGTATGTCTTTGGGAAAATGTATATTTAAGTCCTTTGCTAATTTTTTATTTAGGTTTTTTTTGTTGTTGTTGAGTTGTAGAAGTGTTGTTATATTTTGGATATTCACCCCTTAGCAGATTTGCAGATATGGTCTCCCATTCAATAGATTTCCCTTTTACTCTGTCAATTGTGTCTTCCGATGTACATTTTAATTTGGATGGAGTCCAATTTAGATAAATTACTTATGCTTTTGGTGTCATATTCAAGAAATCATTGTCAAATCTATTGTCATGAAGCTTTTTCCCCTATGTTTTCTTCTAAAATTTGTAGAGTTTTAGGTCTTATATTTAGCTTTTTTAAATCTATTCAGAGTTAATTTTTATATATGGTATAAGGTAAGGGTCCAGCTCCATTCTTTTACATGGGTATATCCAGTTTTCCCAACACCATTTGTTGAATATAGCCATTCAACAATTTTTTTATGCTTCTTCTTTAACTTGCTTATTGGAGTCATTCAGGAATGATGAGCTTCCCTTCTGAGTTCCCCATCTTTCTGGAGCTATCTTCTTTTCTAGAGTCTCGGACCATGGATTCATACTTGACTTTTTATTGGACATTTTGAAATCACAGTCTATGACAGGCTTCTGAGCACAGTTTCCCCTTTATTTGCTTTCATGAATGCTGTGGTAGTCTGTCTTACTCAGTTACTATTGCTCCTCTTAATTTTAGTAAAATGTACCCAAGCTGACTCACTGAATTTGTACCTGTCCTTACCGTACTACACAACAGAACACTAAAGGCAAATGTCCACTGTTATACTTAGATGGAGCTTTGGTTGCAAATCTTTCTGTGGAGTCTCCTATCCTGACTGATAGGGCTAAAGCTTTAAGAATTCCCTCTGCTCAAATATGGAAAGACCATGCATCCTCTGCCTTTATACCTGTCTCTGGAACAACCCAGTTTCCCATGCACCAAATCCTGGCCTTCTGACTTTATCTTCCAGAAGTGGTAAAGAAAAACAGTCCAGAGAATTAGAGCACTTCTCCCTAACTCTATCATGGTCCTGCCTAGACCATTCTAAGGTGACTGGTGTGTGGGGAATAGTTCAAATATGCACAGAAAATGAATTCTAATAAAGTGGTCTTTCTATAAGAAGGAAGATGGCCCAAGCCCATGTTACTGATGGAAAGCTTGAGGAAGAAGAGATTCTAAAATGGATACACCATTATAAGAGAGAGTTCTACCATCTGAAAAAAATGATGTTGCTGGAAGTCATGAGGTAAGTTCTAGAAATAAATTCATATAGCTGCTTTGTCCAGTACTTGCCTATTTGGAAGTACAAGTTCTGTCTCATGGCCATCCCTTTCTCATTCTAAAGCACATAAAGTCCTCTGTTTGAGAGCTGAAACTTCCTGCAAAGTAAATCAACAATCTTTTGAATGCTATGCTGTAGGGGATATCTCTAGTCATTATTGGTGTAGTTGAAATGTGCAGTTACTGTTTTATCTTTCTTTTCTTTTTATATTAGAAAAGCATCATCCAAAATAACCATAGTATTCCCTCAGTAACAATACCTCCTACCTGCTTTTCATCATGTTTCCCCTTGGTTCTATGGATTTAGCTTATGGAGTACAGTACCTTGCAACTCTTACTCCTATCAGATGAGTTTTTTAAAAAAATAAAGCACACACACTTATTGCAGTATTCCAGTCGTGAATCTCACTCTACATACCTCAGTAAAACCGAGGAAATAATTTAAACTCCATGTACAAAATCTTTTAGGTCACTTTGGCCGTGACCCATTCTCCGTATGTTCGAAACTGACAGCTGAAGCCATGAGAAATTTTCCTCAAACATTATTTACCTTGTAGATTACTAGCCATCTTCTTCCATTTCTATTCTCCTACTCAAGATTTTTCAAATTTTTTTAAACCACAATTCTTCTTCAATGAATTTTTAAGCAGAAGCCCAAAGATAGATAGATAAAATCATAGCTGGTCTGGTTTAGCAGGTGCAGAGTATCTGAAGCCTCACCTATGCCATTCCCCTTCCACTCCTTCTCCACTGTCTCTGATAATCTCAGAAATGTTTCCTTAAACTCATAAAGTTCCACATGACACAATTTGACTTTATCTTTTTTACCTCCACAACTTCTAGTTATTCATGGTGTTTCTTTCCCTTGTCTTCAATTTCAGTTCAAACCCTCGAATCCAACATCTTAGTGACTAAAGTATCCACATGGCATGGCAGGTGTAACCACCCCTACAATGTAAAGAGATAATTTATCTGATTACAACATCTGGTTGAAAATACACTTTAGACTGGGCTCAGTGACTCACACCTGTAATCCCAGCACTTTGGGAGGCCGAGGCAGGTAGATCACCTGAGGTCACGAGTTCAAGACCAACCTGACCAACATGGGGAAACCCCATCTCTACTAAAAATACAAAAATTAGCCAGGTGGTGGCGGGCACCTGTAATCCCAGCTACTCAGGAGATTGAGACAGGAGAATCGCTTGAACCTGGGAGGCAGAGGTTGCAGTGAGCTGAGATCCTGCCACTGCACTCCAGCCTGGGTGACAAGATCAAAACTCCATTCCACAAAAAAAGAAAAGAAAGAAAGAAAGAAAAGAAAAAGAAAATACACTTCAGTGTTGCAATGTTTATCTGATCCTTTTAGTAATTTGTCCTTGAGGTGACTGATTTTAAAAACTTTATACATATCTATCTGCATAAATCTCATAACGGGGAGCATACCCAGAAGGCTTTGTCATTAGGCATCTTGATATTCTTTCAGTAATTTTCTTTTAATTCTATGGGAAGCAGGATATTCTTTATTGTTGAAATGGATGAAAAGGGGCCATATAATAACTCATGAGGGAAGTCCCTTATTTTGCCAGCTGTGTAGTCACCTGTGTGCCCATTCTTGATTTGGGGGTCCAAACTAATTTTACCACTCAAAACTGGCCCTTACATTTCATGTGCCTATTTCTTCCAGAATAGTCCCTGGGCCTAGAATAAGATTCTTATATAGTTTGAGGAGCAAGACAATGGGAGTGAAAAACAGATTAGGCCCCGTGAATTTCCAAATGAGGAAGGTTCACAGACTTTGTCAAAGCATTTCTCCAATCTTGGGTAAATGCAGAAAACGTTTATGGGGCCCTTTAGTGTTGAGGGGTCAGCAGGGGCTCTTTGTGATTCACCCAACCTTGAATAGTGTCATATTAATACCTTTGTTTTAACCCTATCAATTTTCATTTATTTTATTTCTTAATAACCGCATAAAGATTTCCACTCTCCTGGGATGAGTCTTTTGACTCCCTTTTGCCTTTGCCATTTTTTTTTGTTTGTTTTTTGTTAGTTATCCTAATGTTTTGTTAGCATGTGTAAGACCCATGAGGAAAAGCTGTGACAGCGAATTTGATAAAGCTCTCAAACTGTTGTGGAAATCTTGGCAGAAAGGGAGATAATGTAAACCAAACATGACTCTAAGCCCCCCAGCTGACTGAATGGACCCCCACGTCAGTCAAAGGCATTCCAAAGTAAAACTGAAAAATTAGTTCAGGCCATGTTGGGAAGAGAAGGTCAGACACGCCTCATTATACCCTCCTTCCTTTGAAATTCAGGCACAACTGACCAGCATTAACATTAAAACAGAGATCTTAAGGCTGATAAAACAGACTCTTTGTAGCAATGACATACCACATCCCAAAGTGACTCTACTACAGCATCACACGACAGACAGGAGGTCCTGAAAGAAATAGAAGTATTTTACCCCAAAATATACTTCTTTGACAATTTTTAAATGGCCCTGCAAAGCTGTCTCATGTGGAGAAAACCAACTTTCTACAGAGAACCCCTTTGCCTTTCCAGGTTTTCTCTTGATCCAAGAGAGATGAACTGAGTTTGGCACATTTTCATGTCTGATAAGAGGTACTTATCATCTATATTTTTGGATCCTGCTACCTGGAATCTTCATCTATATAAGAACCTTGTTCTCCACAACCCCTTGTCTTAACCTGGACATTCCTTTTTGCTGATTCCAGGTCTTTAGATAATAATTTAACTCTTTCAACAAATTGCCAATCATAAAAATCTTTGAATCCACTTATGATCTGGAAGCCCCCACTTCAAATTGTCCTACCTGTCCAGACTGAACTAATGTATACCTCACATGTATTGATTGATGTCTGCCGGCAACTTCTGTCTCCCTAAAATATATAAAATCAAGCTGAAACCCAACCACGTTGAACACATGTTCTCAGGACCTCCTGAGGCTGTGTCCCAGGCCTTGGTCACTCATACTTGGCTCAGACTAAAACTCTTTTAATTTTTTAAAAAATATATGTTAGAATTTTACAAATCCACTTGTCGTGACTCCGTTTTAATCACGCATGTTTCTGCTTTCATGAATTTTCCAAGTAAAACAGAATATCTCTTAAACGAGCTCCATTTAAATTACTTTTAAAAATTAACCAAATTCTTCATTCCATCTGTAAAATGTCCTGCCCAATGGCCATGGTGTGCTAAATCCTCAAGCATAATAAACTAGACTCTAACACACCCACCCCACTCTGCTTCCACCATTAGGCTATATGCACACTGAATATAAGTTAAATTTATCCACTAATCTGTATATTTAAATTTACTTGTTACCAGAATTGCCAGGTTTAATTAAAATATTAATTAAACCAACTAAACAGAAATTTGGGGGAAAAGGTGAGCTATTTTTGTTTAACTGTTAAGTTGAATAGTTCAGAAAGACTTTATAAAAGAAAGTCAGTATTAAATTAGATATAAGCAAGCCGTTTTTGAAATGATGAGGAGAATGGTAAAACCCTAGAAGGATTCTGCACTCAGATTTCACTGTAGTGTCATAATTAAGCTCATTACCTAGTTTAAAGAAACAGAAACTATAACTGTTGAGAGAGAGGACTAGCTGGATTTCCTAGGCCGACTAAGAATCCCTAAGCCTAGCTGGGAAGGTGACCGCATCCACCTTTAAACACGGTGCTTGCAACTTAGTTCACAGGACCAATCGGGTAGTAAAGAGAGCTCATCAAAATGCTAATTAGGCAAAAACAGGAGGTAAAGAAGTAGCCAATCATCTATCGCCTGAGAGCACGGGGGAGGAACAATGATCAGGATATAAACCCAGGCATTGGAGTCGGCAACAGCAACCCCGTTTGGGTTCCCTCCCATTGCATGGGAGCTGTTTTCACTCTATTAAATCTTGCAACTGCACAGTCTTCTGGTCTGTGTTTGTTACAGCTGGAGCTGAGCTTTTGCTCACTGTCCACTACTGCCGTTTGCCTCCGTTGCAGACCCGTGGCTGACTTCCACCCCTCCGGATCTGGCAGCGTGTCCGCTGCACTCCTGATCCAGCTAGGCGCCCATTGCTGTTCCCAGTTGGCCTAAATGCTCGCCATTGTTCCTGCACAGCTAAGCGCCCGGGTTCATCCTAATCAAGCTGAACACTAGTCACTGTGTTCCACGGTTCTCTTCCATGACCCATGGCTTCTAACAGAGCTATAACACTCACCGCATGGCCCAAGATTCCATTCCTTGGAATCCCTGAGGCCAAGAACCTCAGGTCAGAGAACAAGAGGTTTGCCACCATCTTGGAAGCAGCCCGCCACCATCTTGGGAGCTCTAAGAACAAGGACCTCCGGTAACACTGTTAGAGCAGGCATCATTAGTGCAATGAAAAAAATTATGTTAAATACTGATGAACAATGTATATTACTTTGTCTTAAATTAAAATGTTAGAATCTGTATGTAAACATTCTAATTAATCTCTACAATATAATTTTAAAATTAAACTATTTATTAAACCCACCTAAGCACATCATAGTCAAACTGATGAAACCAAATACAAAGAGAATTTTAAAAGCAGAAAGGAAAATGACACATGACATATAGGACAGAACAATAACACATATGAGGATGCTTGGTGGCCACTAAAAACAAAGATCGTGATTTGAACTAGAAAGAAGGTTTGAGAGACTCAAGACAATTCTAGCCAGATTGATTGT